>NC_142407.1:13546320-13835308 GCF_059441095.1 Idiotropiscis lumnitzeri
GCATGCATGGGTGGACGCGGCCTTCGAGAAAGGAAGATGGGACCAATAGAACGAATGTAAGCAGTTAGTGACGTGTTTTTTTGGTTGTTTGTTTTTTTTACCAAGAAACTGGACCACGTGTACTCCTTCCAAATGAAATCATGCCTCTCTTTCCACCATCATTCCGGTCCAAAACGCATCTCTAATCTCTGTTAAAGGAGGTGAGATCCAATATGGCCCACTTTTCACAAACAAGTTCAGTTTGTTAATCAGGGAACTGAAATGATTTATTTTCTTTTTTTTAAATCCAATAATTTTCGAGAAATTAGGAAATAAGTGACGTCTTGAAAAACGCCTACTTTTTAAATGAGGAATATGGCCACACCCCCTCCGCTCGGTGAATCATTAAAGGGAGCGATTACAAACTCTCCATTGGAAATCATTGTACTTTCATTGTTTATCGCGTCCAAAAACGGTGATCAATTAGCACCAAAATTCATGTGGACATCTCTACCAATGACCACTTCAACGTATCAAAATGTTATTACTGATGTCATTTTTACATGCAAACCTATTATATAAGGGCCAATGTTGAGTTCATCCAAGTGTCCCTTTCATGTGAATTCATCGAGGTAATACATGTAATTTGCAAACCTTTGTACGTACGGACTGAATGTTATATCACTGTCAGCCTGCATATGATACACATTTAAGAAATAAACATTAAAAAAAAAAATATATATATATGTATATATATTGTTTTATTACAGTGTTGTCTTTGGATAGAAATTGGCACTGTGTCAAATCTTTCAATTGTAAAAATTGCACTTGTAATATTTTACTTTCTAAAAAAAACTAACTCTATTGAAGGAAATGCATTTGATTTCATGTATTTGTTGAATGAGAAAGAATATATGCCTGTGACTATTGTCTGTCTGCAAGTTTTGCGGCATGTTTGTGTTCAAATGCCCATTTAAAGGCCGACAGCACTGCAAACAAGTCACTACAAATCCAAAGAGCATTAATTACATTCCAATGCAATCAAAACAGAATCAACATTGCAGTGCAATTGTAACATGACATGCTATACTGAAGGCCATAACTCGGCACATACATAAATTAAAATAAATAAAAAAAGATGTGTCAGAAGTGGGATTCGAACCCACGCCTCCATTCGGAGACCAGAATTCCCGTCTATCGGAAGGAGTTTAGTCCTTGAGTCTGGCGCCTTAGACCACTCGGCCATCCTGACACTGATGTTTTCCTCAGTTAACAGAAACTTTTTATACTTTTGTCAATACATCTATGACTAATATATTTACCAGGACAAATGTACAATATCCGTTCACATTTGTGTATTAAAACCAACAAGCGTAAACTAGCATATTTTTCATGCTAAATAGGTCCTGTGCGCATGCGCCAAGACAAATAAACGACACTAAATGGACGTCACTTCCGTCGCCTGGTTGTTAAAGCGGCCATACTTCCATTTGTGAGGTTCAAGGGTATTTTCAAGCAACGCCGAACTTGTCGACATGTACAGATTCGCGAAAGCTGCCGTGAACATCAGCGGTAAGCAGATGTGTCCTTATATAATACATATTTCAATTCTTAAAAAAAATCCTTTATTAGTTACTGTCGAGTCTGTAGACGCGCCTCCGGCCGGGTCACCCCGGCCAGAGTGCTAACGTTCAAGCTAATGCTAACAGCTAGGGTTAGCGAGTTCTTTCAATATTCATTGTTAATATCAGTCTTAAGAGCATTAATACTTCAGTAGAAATGACACATTGTCTTAAATAACATTGCTGGACACTTATGTTGTTGCTGTTTGCGTGACAGCTTACTGTAGAGTGGGAAGTTAATTGCGAAGTGCAGTCGTACGTAGGTCAGAATCGTGTCGTAGTCTAACGTAGTACAAAGTCGTAGACTGATTTCCCCGTGTGCCAAAGTGGCCGTTCTGGGTCCAAGCCTAAGCGCTGGCCTTCCTGCGTGGCTTTTGAGCTTGTATTCCTAAAACAGTGGTTTCGTTGAAAACTGACTTTTTATGTCTATATGTGTGCCCTGTGGTTGTCCGGTGACCAGTCCAGGGTGAACCGTGCCTGTTGTCCAAAGACAGCTGGGATAGGCTCCAGCTTAACCACAACCATAAAAGGTGCTATAGAATAAAAATGGTTGGATAATGTGTGTTTACATATTGTCCTATTCTTTTGTTTGCATTATCAGATCAACTCTACAATCACACGTTATGGCGTTTATAGCTTGAGCTCAGTAAGCCATACAAATTGCAATCGAATGAGACAAAGCTGTCTGTCAAATGATAAATGGTGTACATATGTTGTCTTCCAGGTCAAGCTGCACACCAAGTGAGGCACGGATCCACCGCCCCACAGGACTTCCACTCCAAGTATGGCACCGCCGTGTTGGTTGGCGGGTTTGCCTTCTGCACAGCTGTGTGGTCATATGTAAGTGGAGCTTGCTTTTTATGTGGCATTCAATGGTGAGAATTCCTCAAAATGTCTCTCTGCTGAATTGTTATTCTGGTTGCAAAGGCAACTTCAACCGGAGTACATCACACCCATATTTCAAAAAAGAGAGGTGTTTTTTTTGGGGACAAAATGCTTTTTTTTTTTTTTTTTTTTTTTTTTTATATATAGAAAGTCTGCTCCAAAATGCCTTCAGATTGTAATAAAACTGTTACTTGATTATTTCTCAACATATCTCAACTCTTCTTTTCTCGTCTGCTACTTGGCCAGCCACATCTGATTGGCTGACAAGTTTCAGTAAAAAAATATCCGCCAACTAGCTTATAGGGCCAAAATTCTGAGGTGTCCGAATTAAATAGTGCAAATGGAACATTTTTCATGGTAGGTTTGGTCAGTGGCATAGCTATTTATTGTTTGTTTTCGGCAAATTCATTTGTTCTGGAAGATTTTACTGATGTTTGAAGTCTTCAGTCCATCTTTTTTTTTTTGTCTTTCACAAAGATTGCAGCAACTTAACACATTGTTATAGTAATGTTACTTTTTCTTTCCTGCTTTCAGGTGGTGACTCAGACTGGCATCACTTGGAATCTGTCTCCTGTTGGCAAGGTTATGCCCAAACCATGGAGGGAGGCTGATGAGTAAACCAACAAAAAAAGTAATTGAGATCCAAACAAAAATCTTCAGACTGTACAGATGAATAGTAAATATCTGCCTGAGTGTGTTTCAATATTGTCTAAATAAATTAAATGTGATTCTAGATTTGTTTTTTTGCTTTATTTTTCATTGTGAATGCAATTACTTACTATGCAACAATGCTTTTCAGTAAAAATTATCTGAGCAAGAATTTCATTTTCTATCAGTATTAAAGTTTGTTTGAAAATGTTAAAGGTACAAGTTTGACAAGTAATGTAGAAAGTCTCATGTTTTGTTCCTTGGTTTTCGGCGTTTGTGCCCACCTAAACATTTACTTTGGTGGACAAATACCAAATTAACAAATAATTGCAGTTGCATTAAACATTAGTCACTCTTTTTGTTACTATTAGGCCATTTTTACTCCATCGACCTAAAATCCACGGATATGTTCGCATAGTTTACATTTGCAAGTTGGCTGAACTGACTAAATAAATGTAGTTCTTAAAAGCGCATGTGTTCTGTGTAGAAATGTCATTTAAAAAGAAACCCGCAACGCGAAGCTATCTTCTGCTTAGATGCGCCTCAGAGTCGACGTCGCGTGAATGACATCACGGCTAGCCAATCAAAGGCAACGCCCTCCTGCGCTCAGTACCCAATCACTAGAGGTGGGCGTATCTTCGCGCGTCCTCCTTATCCCGGCGCGCTGTTAAGGTCACCGCTGTCATTCGGGAGCTCGCCAGCCACCCAATAGCCCTCGAAGCCACCGAAGCGGAGGCGACACAGCGACGTGAGGAACCAGCAGAAAGACGAGTAAAAAATGTCTCTATCGAACAAACTCACCCTGGATAAGGTGGACGTCAAGGGGAAGCGAGTCATCATGAGGTAAGCGCTTCAATTGGATTAGCTTCGTGTAGCTAACGCTTCTCTTTTTATTTGAATGTGTTCGTGCTATCGTAGTTTTAGAACAGCTAGGTTCATGATAACTCTTACAATGTCTTTTTTTCGTGCAATTGCAAGGTGGGTAAATATCTTGAGGGGCGTGAGCGTCCATTTTGACGACACCGGAAGTCAATTTTGTCACGTATTAAAGTGACGTCACGTGCCAGCGCTGCGTTATTAATATTGTAGAAAATTGCTTTCAAGTAAGATAGAATCCATGAATATTTGTGTTGATCGTTGTGCTCTCCTGAAATTCAACAATATACACGCACAAACAAACTAGATTAAAATTAAATTCAGGTGAATATATTTTCTGTGGGTTTTCTTCTGCTTGCATTCCTGTATCACATTTATCTCCGATTAAAAATGCTCTCATTTTTTGGGTGCCATTTATTTACACTTTTGTTACAAAACAGAATAAATAAAATAACCTAAAAAAATCAAATAAATACTGGTGAGATGGGGATTTGGTGATTAGAGAAAATAAGTTTGCATTAAATCCATAATAACGCTGGCAATATTATATGAATTTCATGAGTTGATGCAAACATTACAGAATTCAGAGTTTTATACTGTCATATGTAGTATACTGTGATTGTAAACGGATAAAAGAAAAAAAATACTTTTAGTGAGTTTCCAGATTGAAAATCATTACCAGCGTAGTCAAATTAATGTTGTTGCTAATCTTGGACATATCCAAGCCTTTAATCAGCACTAACCTGCTTATTACCCATCTAAACTTCTTAAATGAAGCCAATGTATGTTTTTTAGACTGTGGGTGGAAGCGTGCGCAAAGGTAGGCCCAATTAAGATTTGAATCCCAATCTGGGAATGCTGATGCATTTCTGCAGCGTGCACACTCGCCTTCCTATTACTAATGAACTTTTCAAAAATGTAATTTCACAGTTGCGTCTTGGCATTGGACTTGTCCGTGATTAGAGGGGCGCGCTTGAACCTGACACCCATCCACTGTAGAAATGTCAAAGGTTCCAGTTGGCATAGGTCAAGGTTCACCCCCAGATCCACTTTGTGATATGACTAAGCAGCATGTTAGTTCTGAGCGTGTCCCACCCAGGGCTTGCCCCGACGTGTTGTGCAAGCAGTCATCAAAAATTTGGGCCTGAATGAAAACAAATCAAGATGGGAAATTGCTATAGCGACAAACTGTCGATCACCCCAGAATCTGCTTGCCCCCGTGAAATGAGCTAACGTCTGTCCATTTGCAAGGCCGGATCAGAAGGCAACAATGACATGGCTATCTGCCACTATCAAAAGTGCTGCGTTTGTAAGGCTGCGGATCATCAAATGCTCGCCTCACGCTGCCAAAAATGCTGGCGAAAAGCTGACCGGTGTGCTTCCAGACCAGACAATGCTTTTACAGTACAGTACGGTATTGTGTGCACACTAGTGTGGGCTTATGGTGCATCAGGTGGGGAGGAGGGAGGTTATGCAACGCTGGCAGACGCGAGATGCACTGTAGCAACTCTGTTCTCATTTGTTCCAATGGTCAAATAACGAGGAATAATCCCCAGAATGTGTCAGAAAGCCCCCTTGTTATGAGCAATATGTTTAAAAAAAAAGTATTTGTGGACAATGCCCCAAATTCAAGAAGAGTCCAGTCAAGATCATTTGAATTCATTCACTCATGTTTGAGCTCAAGTGGCCTAATGAGCTGTAAATGATGACAGGTCCAAAAAGTGCATTCTGAAAACATCCCCCTTTATTTATGAATTGTCTTATTCATCATATTGCAAGTCATATGCGTAGTCTGAAGTTTCTCAATAAAAATGATTGAACGTTTTGCATCAAATCATGAGGTACAGTCAATCTCTGATTCATTTCACTTGTCAGTGCGCCGTCTAGTGGACAAAACGAGTAACAACTGTGGCTTTTAGATAATTGCGGTTTGTGCTCTAACCCCAAACGAAATTCCAAACTATTTTCTTGCAAAATTTAGAAACAAAATGTCATTGTAATAAAATTATTTTCACACTCTTTTGGAACAGTAATGTATTTAATGGATAAAATCATCATCAGATCCATTTCACAAGGTCCATCTCTTTTTTTTTTTTTTTTTTTTTTTTTTTTTTTATTTTGTGCGTGTTCAGCCTTGTTATTTTTCTTTTTCCAGGGTTGACTTTAACGTTCCCATGAAGGACAAGCACATCACCAACAACCAGAGGTAAACGTTGCATTCTCTGCAGTGTTTTACGGCGAGAGCTCACGTCCTTGCTAATCTTGTTTTAGGATCAAGGCTGCTGTTCCCAGCATCAAGCACTGCCTGGATCACGGCGCCAAGTCGGTGGTGCTCATGAGCCACCTGGGCCGCCCCGACGGGAACTTCGTGCCGGAGAAGTACTCGCTGGAGCCCGTCGCCGCCGAGCTCAAGTCTCTGCTGGGAAAGTGAGACCATTTCAATGAGTGAAAATGTCACATCTGAGGTCAACGCACTTAGAAAATGCTCCTGTGCTTAGGGACGTGACCTTCTTGAAGGATTGCGTTGGCGCCGAGGTGGAGGCCGCCTGCGCCAACCCCGCCGCCGGGTCCGTCATCCTGTTGGAGAACCTCCGCTTCCACGTGGCCGAGGAGGGAAAAGGCAAGGACTCCTCTGGAAACAAGGTGAAGCCACCACACTGGGGAAAAAATGTTTATGAATGAATATTATAGAAAATGAGATCAAAGATCAGGCCTGGGATGAATGCTGCTTGCTGACATTTATCTTGAAGGTCGCTGTTGCTTTTCCTGTCCTGAGAGGCCTGCTCGGTATGCTGCCTTGCGTGGATTCATTTCGACTGTACAAGCTTTTCTCCCAGACATCATTATAATGCTACATATCATTAAAAAAATAACTCTTAGGGTCACAAATGGTGAAAATATATACAGAGAAAAAAAACAATAGTCACTATAATAACATTCACATATGGATAGCTATCACCATTTTTCAAGATTCAGAATGTTCTGAACATTTTGAAAGAATTTCTTAAAAATGAATAAATCAACTCTGTGAGACTCTTCTGACACATTGGAATGAAGTTCAAGCAAAACGCAGTCCATAAAGTCACAAATCGAACAGATTGTGAAATAAGAAGTCCAATGTTCAAATGGAACCTGTGAAGATGTTCTGGATTGAAATGACTTTTGTTATCAGCAAATACAACCTCCTAATGTTGTAAGTTCAGCAAATGACTCTTTTCACTTTCACGTAAAAACAAAAACATAAAAACTCTCAATGAACAAACAGTGCATTTTAACAATAAAAATTCAATGTGATTAAAGAATTCATCTTGTTTTCATATATAGTTTTTCTGGTGATATTACGACCCCATTTTCTGAAATAACATTTTATTACACATTTACTTTTGTTATTGCTTGCATTACGGCATAAAACAATGCCATCCTGTTGGGTGGTCTGCTTTGTCTTTTTTTTTTTTTTTTTTTTTTCGTGACAGACGAAGGCCTCCCAGGAGCAGATTGACTCCTTCCGGGCGTCTCTGTCCAAACTGGGAGACGTTTACATCAACGACGCCTTCGGCACAGCTCACAGAGCTCACAGGTGAGCTTCACGCCGTCGATTGACGCGCGGGTGAGGATGAGAACGACGACGATATGACACGCTGCGGCCTCCTCCTTCCAGCTCCATGGTGGGTGTCAACCTGCCCCAGAAGGCGGCCGGCTTCCTGATGAAGAAGGAGCTGGACTACTTCGCCATGGCTCTGGAGAAACCTCAGAGGCCTTTCCTGGCCATCCTCGGCGGGTGAGACAAACACGTGACTCTTGTCACGTTCAAACTTCTTACTTGTATTGATTTCATGGCCGCCTCACTACATTTGACGGAGTCGGAGTCCATTTGAAGCCTGTGGATTGTGCAACCGCCACTTGCTCTGGAGTTGCACCCGGACAACATTGGCCACCAGTACCATTAATCAACTAATAATATTATTGGCTGGAGAGTCCAAAAAAGAAAAACAGCATCAAATATTGAGCCATCTTGGTGTTGTGTTTTTAATACTATATAGTCTTATCTGGCGTTCTTTTTTTTTTTTAAAGGGCAAAGGTGAAAGATAAGATCCAGCTGATCAACAACATGCTGGATAAGGTGGACGAGATGATCATCGGGGGCGGCATGGCCTTCACCTTCCTCAAAGTGCTCAACAACATGGAGGTGAGGGGTCGGGAAAACGATGGCTTTACTCGCAAATGTCACGGGCCACAACATTAGGTACGGCCGCACTATCTGATCAAGTCCAATAGAAGCGCTGAAGCCAAAATTCTTCGGCTGGTCCAGCAGGATACATGGCCAGAAAAAGGAGGCCCTATTTTATTTATTTATTTATTTATTTTTATTTCGTCACCCACTGTATAATCAATTCAACTTTTGCTTTTTCTTTTAACTCAAAAATTGACTTTTTTTCTGATATTGGTACAGATTTAATCTTGTAAAATTACAATTTGGTCAACGTAAAATAAAATGGAAAATTACAGATTTTCTCATGTTAAAACTATTTTGGTTTTTGTTAGAATTAAAAAAAAAAGTTTTCATCATACATAATTTTAAAAAATACAGAAATAGATCACCTTTTCTTTAGCTGATGTGTTCTATGCAGTGTAGAAAAAAAAAAAAGCTTGCTCAATTTAGACCAGCTAGGGCCTCTTGATGAACCTCATCTTACTCAACCCCAAAAAATACCAGACTGGAACATTCAACACGGCCCAGCAGTCATATTACAAAAGATTATAGCTTTTGTCTTCTGGCGCCAATGCCGTAACCTCAAGTGGATTTAGAACAACATCGCGCTTTATTCCCATCCTAACGTGTAACCACTGATGCTGAAATCTGCAAACAATTTTGTATCAGGACCAGTATTTGCCTGGCCAGATAACAGCTCTCTAGCTGGCAGAAGCGAGAGGAAGCAGCTTTGCAACACTTTGCACTGGGACATGCCAATGTGTGACTTGGGATAGGAATCCATCAGATTCCTTATCGATTCTCATTGGGTGGGGGAAGGAAATGGTCATTATATGTGTAATTGCATAATTGAAACCTTTCAATCAATATAGTCAGCCCAATCGTAAAAGTTTAGAATCAAAACATAATTTATTTGCAACCTAACAGGAATGGATTCCAAGGAATCTACCGGTGATTAAAGAGTAAACAAATGAAATAAATTTGCTGATGGGATTTCCGTCGTTCTCTTGTCAGATCGGCAACTCCCTGTACGATGAGGAGGGCGCCGGCATCGTCAAGGACCTGATGGCCAAGGCCGAGAAGAACGGTGTCAAGATCACACTGCCTGTCGACTTTGTCACTGCCGACAAGTTTGACGAGAAAGCCGCCACGGGAGTCGCGACTGTCGCCGCTGGAATCCCCGCGGGCTGGATGGTACGAGCCAGTCAAGCCAAGTTCCCGCCTCGTTGTGAACTTTCCACACACGCCAGTGTTGGCTGAAATATGGCCTTTGATTAGAATTGCAGATTTCAGAAAAATACAGTTTCAGATTTGACGTTTTTTTACATTGCAAATGGTTCTGAGCGACAAACAAGACATCGTAACAAAAAAAAATCATTGATTAAAACTGAATCACCCTCTCCTCTGCAGGGTTTGGATTGCGGCCCCGAGAGCTCCAAGGCATACAGTGAGGCGGTGGGTCGGGCCAAGCAGATTGTGTGGAACGGCCCGGTGGGCGTGTTTGAGTGGGACAACTTTGCCAAGGGCACCAAGAACCTGATGGACAAGGTGGTGGAGGTCACCAAGTCAGGCTGCGTCACAATCATTGGTAAGAAGCGCCACCAAATTTTACGACCATCCTGACATATGGTGCAACATTCTGAAGATGCTGTGAGGCCAGAATATGTCATAGATATGTCATATCTTCAATAATTTTCCAAAGAACTCGCCTAGTCGCTGTTTCTGTTCTCCAGCCAAAGCCCTGACTCAAAGAAAAGTAGTCCTTTGGCACCATCTTGTGGCATTTACAAGCAATTGCACATCATAGGAACTCAGTACACACGCATTCCATGTGAATGTGTGAGTTTTGAATAAAATTATCTGTAACCTTTTTTTCGGGTAATGATGTAAGATGGGTTGAAATGATATTAAAATGTTTTGGGCTCATAGTTTGCGTTATATTTACAGGTTAAACTAGAAAAACATTATGAGTACAATTTCAGCTCACGTTACCAGTATTGGACTTTGTTGTCAATTGGCACGCTGTTTAAAAAAAGAAAAATGTGTATTTTTTTTCTTCTGTGATGTCCAGGTGGGGGCGACACTGCGACCTGCTGTGCAAAGTGGAACACTGAGGACAAGGTCAGCCACGTGAGCACAGGAGGCGGAGCCAGCCTGGAACTGCTGGAAGGTGAGTGGAGGACTAAAACCAAAATGTAAATTACACTGGAGAGAAAAAAAACCTACCGTGGACCCTGCAATTTTACCTCCTTTCCAGATTTTTTTTTTCTTACTTTTTTTTTTTTGTCCCAATGCAATTGAGCAGTTGTTCCGTGCGTGTGATTTTGCAGGCAAAGTTCTCCCCGGAGTGGACGCCCTGAGCAACGTCTAAACTTCCTCCCCAACAACCCACTGACGTGCGTTTGTGTGTGCATGTGCACGCTTGTGTGTCTGTGTGTGTTTATGTCTGTGTGAGAGAGAGTGTGTGTGTGTGTGTGAATGTGCTGAGCGGTGAGTAGCAACTAAAACCAGACTAATGTTAGCTGGTGTTAACCTGCAAAAAAACAAACAAAAAAAAGACACACGCACAGTCAGTGGGCTTGATCGCAGATCAATCTGCGACGAGTCAAACTTCTGCCTTCTCGCGACACGACTCGGCGACTACTAGAGTAGATGGATTCTGGTGGAATTTTCTTTTGCCGTGATGAAAAGTTGACATCAGCACAGACTTTAGGAAGCGCGTGTGACCCTCCTGCAGTCATTTCCTGCTAACTTGTGTGTATTCACAGCATCACGGTTCATGTGGCGTTTGTGTACCTTCTGACATCGGCTCGGTTCTGGTCGCCTCTTCAAGTTAATAAATGTCCCGAAAAGCTTTGCGCTGCTCTTGTGTTCCTTCTCAACTTGCACTATGAATACCTGGCACATTTACCACTACTTAGTTTTTGAACTGCGCCCTCCCCAACCTAATAAAAGAAATAAATGAAGGCAATAGAAAAAGAAGATAGGGTTTGCAGCAAAAAACATTTGACAGTTTTATAGCACTTGTCGTATACTTGGTAGAAAAATGGGCTGTTTTTTTAGGGGGTGGACTTTTTATTTTTTATTGGGTAGGTCTTGTGTTGTAAAGAATTCATGCAAAATGGGAGAATTTTTTTGTGCCAATTTTATTTTTTTTTAAGAGCTTATATCGGCTGAATTACTGTACATCGGTCAGGATGCTTGGAAGGCAAAGCCTGCGTATCGCCAATCAATATTCCCCAATGAAATTAATTGAAATGCCATTAATCTGGTTCAGTCTGCTATAAATAAGAAAATAAATATTGTAATTTCTAAAAAAAAAAAAAAAAAAAGTAATGATATAATTAAATGGACTGTAAATAATCGATTGATGAATGAAGATGCATTGTTTGTGGTTAAGAATTTTCAAAAATTTCGCGTGATGATGGCTAACAGCAACACCTGGTGGTAGCCTTGATTCAATAGAAGAGGCAACGCGTCTCTTTCACATCCCTGTCAGGCTGCTTTTTCATTCTCGTACAACATATCTGGTCCAAAGAAAACGGGACACATGAAAAGCAGTCAGCGTCTGTGCATTGCGAGGGATTTCTGCGCTTACCGTTTTCCAGTACGTGAGCTTTTTGCGCCAAGAAATCTGAATTTTCATAGTCGTCGGCATCTGAATGTTGAAGTGACACGGCGGTTTCGTTAAGTGCGAGACCTCGGACTCGAAATGAAAACGGTGCTGTGACGTCTCGTACCGTCGTATGTCGGCGCCGCGCCGGACATGTTGGCGTAGTGACCCATGAGTGGATCGGCGTCTGAAGACGAGACGAAACGAGGTTCGGTTAGGCTACACCATCATTCAAAAGAGATTGAATTCATTTTCAAGTGTTTGAACGCCCACCTTTGATCCTCAACGGAATCTGCTCATTTTCATACACTGAAATGGGGAGTGGATCTCTGCCATGGAAAAACATTAAGAACCAGTTTGAGTAAGAGATAGAAATGACTTTATTTCCTCAAATACGGATTGCAGAACTCTTGGGCTTTTATTTCTAACCATTTAATTAAAATATTAAGTACTATCAACATTTTGTCAAGTGAAAGTCACATTTTTAAAAAAATAAGATGAATGGTAGATAGTGTATGAGAACTAAATACTTACACATAAATATGTTCCCAACTCCTGGGTGGTGATGCAGCTACCGCATATATAGCTGTGAGCATTAAGACGGACGAATAATAGATTGGTGAACGTGTACGTCTTGCCGATTCACAAACATAAATCGAATAGTTTAATCGTCAGAATTTGTGCTCAACTCACCTGGACTATCGCCATCACTGGAAAATACAAACGATAACTGTTAAAATGGGCGTAACTGTTTGACATTTTGTCTTGTAATTAAATTAACAACAAAAAAAACCTACTTCGAGGTTGCTCTCATTTGATTGGCTTTGGTGACTGGAGAAATAATAATGTTAGACTATGTAAAAAAAAAATGCAAGTGTAAATGAGTACAACAGTATTGCAGATGTTGTGCTCGATGGCAGCTGCAGGAAGAGTTACCTGTTTTGGATCGCATGACAGCAAATCTGCTCCCCCCACGCTGGCTGTCAAAAAGTACCCCAAAATTGTCACAATGCAAATGCGCCAAATGACTTGAGAATGTTTGTCACAAAACCTGATACTCACAACGTGTGCGGGTTGTATATTTGATCTTCTTCGTGTATGGTCTCTGGAAAAATAAATCGTTTTGGTGCCATTTATTGGGGAAAAATTACAAAAAGCTTTTTTTTTTTTTTTTTTATGAAAACATACGCCAGTTAGTTTTTTCAGGCCGACAGCCCAAAGAAAGAAAATAGAATTTGAAATTATTTTAATACATTAAAATTACATTTTGTATTTATGTAATTTTTTTTATATTTTAAAGAAAGATGCTCAATGATCAGCACTGAAAGGAATTTCAAGCAAAAGCCACCTAATGGCAATTTCATCCCATTTTAAACTGATTTGCGTGAAGCTGATTTGAGTTGTCAAGATCCTGATTTCCCAAGATAAATCTGGAAAACAAAGGGGTCGTAACAAAAATGATGCCTGTAACTGATCATAAATGCTGTTCAAAGTCATCTCAAAAAATTTTAGATGCCAGTTTCACACATTGATTCATAAATTGGAAATGAATTTACTTGTTATCCTGATTCCACCAAAACAAAATCCGGTTCTAGGAACTTACTGGGCTTCTTCTTGCATCTCAGACATAGAAGGCCCAGCAGACTGAGCGAGGCCAGCGACGCTACAGTCGCAGCAGCATACTGCATGCTGGAATTCCCCAGCATACCTGAAAGCAACACTTTTTAAAACATGTCCCAGCAGGTCAAAATCAGTCTCTCCAGTAGTTTTTTTTCTGTGAATGCCACACATCTGCGCCTCCAGAATGTGGTTGTCTGAAACTCTTGGGAGTTTGCCTTCACGCGCCTCAAAGCAAAAAGCGCGGGGAACTAT
This sequence comes from Idiotropiscis lumnitzeri, assembly GCF_059441095.1. Lineage (NCBI taxonomy): Eukaryota > Metazoa > Chordata > Actinopteri > Syngnathiformes > Syngnathidae > Idiotropiscis > Idiotropiscis lumnitzeri. Next base: position 13,560,026 of record NC_142407.1, read on the forward strand.
TCTCATTATAGTTGATTAATTTAAAAATGTCTATTGTGCTTTGCTTTGCTTTGTTTTGAAGGTTTTAATTTCACCAATTGAATGAATTAGAAGAGCACAATTGAACTTTTTAATGTCCTTTAAAATAATTTTATCTTTTTGATTTAATCGTTTCAAAAGATCCAAATCCACACATTCACATTGCGATACAATCAAAGACACAAAGTCATCTCAAATCCTTCAACTCATCGAAATGAAGGTTTCTTTACAACAGAATTTGCATTGTGTTGCTTCTGAGTTACCTTCGGTGGTCCGGCTGCTCTCCTTCCTGCATCGGCTTGAGTCGACATCAGCAGTAAAGCGTGTGCATTGGCTTCCTTTTAACAACAATTCGCCACATCCGTCACACACTCGCGACCTCAACGCGACTTACAAAATGTTGGTGATTTCAAGTGGACACACAAGACATGTGAAACAATGCTTTCATGTCAAAATGTCAACAAACCACTTTGTCATTCTCATCACACTGCCCATTAATTATACACAAGCGTAACTGAAACGCTACCGATTGATGTTTGGCGGCAACATAATTTATAATAATAATAATAATGCCTTTATTAGTCCCACAATGGGGAAATTCGAGATTCGAACCCAGGCCTCCTGGGGAGACTGGGTCCTGAACGCGGCGCCTTAGACCACTCGGCCATCCTGGCAGCCACGAGATTCGAATTTGCGTCCACTTGTGGTAAATTTAGTTGATTGGACATGATTTGGAGATGGGCACATCTTCTGCATCAGGCCCCACAGTTGGTAACAACATAAAAGGTGAAGTGCTGCGAATACTGTGGCAATATTTTACCATGATAACTGGGTACCCTGGTACAAATGGGGCCATCATTCATTTTGGAGGCAGCGATCCACATTTTGGAAAACGCTCATCTAAAATAAGACTCCGTTGAATTGGTATTAAAACAGCAGTTCAATTGTACATTACTGCCTGTCAATCAAAGTAAAAATTTCCAGCTACACTAAATTTCTACTAACAACTTTATAGGATGTCATGACATCCGGTCCGAGTTAGTATATTTTGGCTAGGCGACTTGCTTTTCAATTTGGTACAGTCAGATATTTTTACAGAATTTGTAATATTACATACAGAATTGCCGTAACAGTTGAAATTAATGGTAATACTACATTCATTCTGGAAATGTCAGTAGGAACTCGAATGCTCTTGAGAGACAGGACAGGCTAGTTAGTTTTTTTTATTATTTATTTATTTTTATACACATTCGGCCTAAAATTGTGTTTGTGTGACGGTGTTAATTGTTTGGGAAAAATGCCAAGTGATTTTACATTTTAGGCGAAAGTGCTGAACTTCTCGCGTCTTTCACCTACGTCATCGTATGTATTGTTTTTGAATGTGTGCGTGTGTCTGTATTTGTGATACGGCTGCTTGGCCCATGGCAGTTAAGTTTACATTTCGCATTAAAATACTTTTCGGTTGTTGTGTTTTGTTTGAAACACATTCAAAGAAAAATAATTTATTCTGGAAACGCATGCGTGGACGTGATCACGGTGCCAACGTCATGACGTCGGCTCTGTGGACGTCATGGTACGAACGTAAGGGCGTAAACAGCTCGATGGAAACACGCCCCCCTCAAGCTAGCGGTAGCTTAACGTCAGTGTCAACCGAACCCGGTTGAGTGACATCGACTCCACACCGTATGAAAGAGTGGTGTGTCGGTACAGCCTTTTGGCCGACTTGTTGTCATCAGTCGTCGTGTTGTGGTTGATGCTCGGCAGCGGTTGTCCGCGCGCATGCAACAGAATGGCGCGAGCAGTTCCAACGGCTCCGAAGGCGGCGGCGGAGAACGACAGTCTCCGTCCCGAAGCCCCCTGCTGCCGGCGGCGACGACTCGGGTGAGACGCTTCATCCAGGAGCGGCGACCGCTGCCGCTGCCCAAAGTCATGGTGGTTTTCTCGGCCGCGGGGGACGCCGAGAAAGCCAGCGATGCCATGGCCGAAGACGACTCACGGAAGACGACTTCCCCGGCTGTGGCGGCGGCGGCGGCGGCGGCAAACGTCTGCCGGGGCAAGCCGTCCCGCTGCCCGCTGGACGCCAAACAGGAACAGCAGGTATGCCGTCAATCCGAAACGTTTTATTTAATTTCATTGCAAGCAATCCACGAGTAAGGACAACAAATGACGTCATAACCAAGCGCCAATCGTAATTGTTTGGCGAGGAACGTGTGGTCGGTTGGCTGCGTTGTGATTGGCCGACAATGGGTCACGTGACGAGTGTTGTGCCTCACCATCCTGATTACAGACCTAAACACGGCTGCCTAATCCTCTTCTTACCCCTGCCCTTTGTCACTGGCATCTTAAAAGTATCTGAATGGGCTTTGTTGCTAACATATTAAGCAGTTAAAATTTGGGGCATTTTCTTACGAACAGCTGAGTTATTATGGACAAAGCCTTGTCACACATACTGAAAAATTGCAAGTAATTGATAGAAATAGGTTATAAGTACCTATGTTGACAGTTTGAACTGAAAACATACCAGAAAATGCTCAAATTAAGCCAGATTGTCGTAATGTGTGTCATACTTACGAGCAGGTAGCACTCAATTTGTGCATGTGAGAGTGAACTCCACACCGTTCAGGCTAATAGAGACACCCAACAACTAGGGTTTTGCCGACTTAGATTGTTGGATACTAAAAAAAACACTCAACACGACCCTGATCATCACTTAGGATGGTCTTTTATAGACCTACGACAATCGGGTCTTTGCTAACGTTGAGCAGAATGGAGTAAAAAAAAAAAAATCATTTTAACACATGACACACCACTGGATAATATCCTGTAATAGTCATTTGGAGACACCGGACAATCGGATCTTTGACATTGATTGGAATAGAAGAAAACCAAAAATTAGCCTCATTATCTTTAATTGTGTATGTTTCCGGTCCTCTTTGAAGGCTGTATTTTTTTTCCTTTTAAAGTTTCCCGAGGTGATCTCTCTGAACGTGGGGGGTTCCCACTTCACCACCCGGTTGTCCACGCTGCGGCGTTACGAGGACACCATGCTGGCCGCCATGTTCAGCGGGCGCCACCAGATCCCGCGCGACGCAGATGGACGCTTTTTCATCGATCGCGACGGCGCCTACTTTGGGTGAGTTGCGCCGTTGCAAATGTGCGAATAACATTTTAACGTTCTGAATATGTGAAGTTAAAGTACAATTTGATACGGTTGTGCCTTGAAATACAAGCTTTGCTTGTAAGTTCGTGAGCGAAATGGTACATTGTCATTGGTGAAGCAAAACACAGAATTGGCTTGACGGATATGCAAATGCTACGCTCTCAGATTAAGGCAAACTAAAAAAAAAAAAAAAAAGGATGACGTTTACTTCCAATGTGTGTGCTGTCCGTGTCGTGAAGGGACATCTTGAACTTCCTGCGCGAGGGCGAGCTGCCCCAGCGCGAGCGTGTGAGGCCGGTGCACCGCGAGGCGCAGTACTATTCCATCGCACCGCTGCTGGAGCGCCTGGAGGACACCCAGCCACTCACCGGAGAGAAAGTGCGGCAGGCCTTCCTCGACCTTTTGCCCTATTATAAAGGTAAGCACGGCTATGTTGTTTGAAATTGCGGCAAAGGACTACTTGTCTGTTAGACACGGATATGGCCTGCTTAGACCAAATCAAAGTATTTGGCGCCACCTTCTGGCCTCTCACTGCCAGTCAATGGTTGAATTAAACGAGCGTTGTGTGCCGGCAGACAATCTGGAGCGCATCGTGGACATCGCCAAGCTGCGCGCCATGCAGAAGAAGGCGCGCTTCGCCAAGCTGAAGGTGTGCGTCTACAAGGAGGAGATGCCCATCACGCCGTACGAGCGGCCACTCTTCAACTCGCTGCGCTTGGAGCGTAGCGAGGGTGAAGCCAAGCTCTTCGAGCACCACTGCGACGTGGACGTGTCCTTCGGGCCGTGGGAGGCGGTGGCCGACGTCTACGACCTGCTGCACTGCATCGTGGGCGACCTGGCGCGCCGCGGCATCGCCGCCGAGCAGCAGTGCATCGGCGTGTGTGACAAGCACCTCATCAATCACTACTACTGCAAGAGGCCCATCTACGAGTTCAAGATCACGTGGTGGTGAAGGCGGCTTTGGAGTTCAGGATCCGAACCGGCTGAGTTTTGAGCCTTCTCTTCTTCGCGTCTTTTTGGCCACTAACATTTTTTGAAGGCCAATGGAATTTAAAGGACAAAGAATCCCAATCTAAAATTGCCAATAACAAAACGATGACGCTTAAAGCTGAAACGATCAGGGTATACACGTGACGGTAGCATTTCCGCTCCCTTGCCATCAAAGTCAACCAAGGCTCAATCATTGGATGTCTCTCAATGTTTAACCTAAGTGATTATTCTGTGCCGTGGGGTGTGGCAAGTCTTTTTTTTTTTTTCTCTCCTTGCAATTGAAGTTAAAACAAAAAGCCCAATTATCGCTTGTCTTGAGTGATAATTCTAAGGTGTATGTAAAGAGTGATTCTTTTTCCTCCTTCCCAATTGAAAAGGCAAAGGTCAGACAGTTGAATGTCAGAGATTATCGTGGGATTATTTTGTAGCGAGACACGTCACGAATATGCATGTGCCACATAATTGCATCAGCAAGCTAATTGACAAGTTCACTTTGCCCGCATACTAATGAAGTCGTCAAATGAAAAAAAAACAATCCATTCTTTTTTTTTTTTGCAGTTAACACCTTTTCAGACTCTGGGCGTCAAACAGTAAATGGCTCCGCCTCCAGTTGACATAGCAACTAAAGACGTAGTCTGCGTTGGCCCCGCAGTAGAGGGAGGAAAAAAACATTGCATACGTCTCTTTTGAAGAAGACAAAATGGGGAATTAAAAAAAAATAAAACGATTTTTAGTTTGTATTTCAACCCTCCCCCAAGAAGGTCCCTGCAGGGACATACTGTTCCATTCCACAATCTACCAAATAACAAATATGGACAAGACGTAACCAGATGGGCATTTGATCATGGGTTTTTCTTGATTAATTGTTGCGTTATTTCCTGTGAGGAGTTTCAGAATGTTCTGACCTCGTCACCCTTTTCCGTTGGATTTTGCAACTTCCCGTCGATTTAGACGGCAAACTAGTCCTAATCAATTCCAGACTTGATAAATCAAGAATCAATGATGGGGATTATTACGTCCTTCCCTGCTTCTACAACTTTTTTGTTCTTATTTCAAGCATTCCGCTCACCATTCCACTCTTTTTTAATGTATATTATAGTCCAAGCAAATGTTGTGACGTTGCGCTTCATGCTAAGCTAACAGGACCACCGAGTGTCCTCGTACTTGATAAACTCTGAGCACCTTGTGATTGTAGCTGAGAAAGTAAATATTTTGTACCTCACTGTTAAATGATATTCATGTCCACTTTTGTTGTTTTCATAGCACTTCTTGTGTTGTTTTTATAATGTCGTCATCTTATCGAAAATATCTGTTGGCTTCTAGGAAGCTGTAGTCCTCGATGATTTGTCTTTCTTTGCTTTGTATTGTATTGTTTTATGACTGACGCAAATTGAAGTAAAGCTGTATATATACATGTATAATTTATAATATCCCTTGTTGCGCTTGATGGCTGTGAATTTATGATGACACCACAAGTCATCTTTGCCCTTTGAAATGAGGAATGCAATTAAAACGTTCCCGATGCCCCCATAAAAAATATATTTTTGAACAAGTAGTACTCTTGTACTTTATAGAAAAAACATTTAATAAAACATCAGTAAGTGAAACAATTAATTCATTGCATCTCCTTTTTCACAACACTTTTCACATCGGTCACTTAGCATTTACCTCTCTTTACCTTTTTTTTTTTTTAATACCTCTCTCTAAATACTGTTTTTCATATTCATGCTCCCATCGCTGCATGTCTTCCACCTCTCTCTCTCTCTCTCTCTCTCCCCAATGTCTCTCGACCATCCAGGAGGAGGGCCAAGGTTGCTGGTCCTGCCGGTGCTGCTGCTGGAGAAGGAGGAGGAGGAGGAGGAGGGATAGTGGTGGTGGGAGGAGGCTGACGGGCCAACAAGCTCCCTCTTCACAGCCTTGCAGCAGCAAGAAGGATGGAGGCAGAGGAAAAAGGACGTTTCTAAGCCATCCACTCAGTCGCTCGGTGCCAATCCGGGAAATTCTGATGGGAAGGAAGCGAGTGGGAACCATCCGGGCCGCCCGTTTGCTGCAGGTAAACATCTTTTTGGTATTAGCATGTTGATAACGCCTTCTTAAGGTGGTGCGGAGAGGGCACGGACGGTGTGTGCGTGTGTGTGTGTGTAGGGGGGGGTTGCATAACAAGACGAGGATGCTATTCATGCTGGCGACGTGTGCGTTAGTTCCGTGACGTGATCTCCATGGAGGAGGAAGAGGGGGATAAGGAGCTCGGGAGTGGAGGGGGTTGAGAAGACAAATGTTGCCGGCTATGCAGGCAGGCCCACGGCCTCCCGTCAATACGAGTCCCGCATGTGTTGCTTCCGCTGCTTCGGACATGCAGCAGAAATATTCAACAAAACGATCACTGTTCGGATTATTAGTCGTCGTATAGCAGGTCACCTCCATCTCCATGACAACAGCCTCTTCCTTAACAAGTTTCATATGTCATTATTTTATTTTACCTGGGCTGGCAGCGAGTGAGTTAAACGTTGTGATCGGAAGTCAAGGGAAAAGCAGGCGTGACATCAAAAACAAGTACCTGCAATGTTTTGTCTCAAACATCGATTTAGGATTAATCATCCATTTTTTTTTTCAATTTCAGACAGGCGACTAATTAATACATTTGGAAAAAATCTGTGGTTTATAATTTGATGTCAATATTCTTGGTCTGCGTTATACTATGTGCGCATGGAAAATGAATGAATGAAAATGGGTCAGTGTCATGTCACACCGACACTCAAGTTTTTAATAGCCAGTGAGCGACCTCCTGACCATATGGCTCACATAAAAAGCCTTTGGGGGCTTTTAACGTGAAACATATGGTCCAATCATTCACATTGAGAACCAGGCCTGCGAATCTCGTTTCATTTGAAAAAGTGATCCAGGAATAAATGCCGTAATTGGTGTTATAATAAGCCTCCGTCGGCCATTGTGGCATACACCTGCTTAAACAATCCCATTTTCTGTTTGCTAAAGCCCAATCCCCAAACAATGGTCGCCTAGCAACGGCCGCCAGATGCTCCGTCGGGCTTTCGGATTTTTTTTTTTTATGACGCCACACAATGACGCCTATTGTGGTGGCCGACCATCACTATATAGAAATGCCACAGGAGCTCTCGTTTGCGCAGCCAAAAGAAACGCTAACGTTAGCACGCATTGCTTACTTTCAAGGACTTTATTATTCCTCATAATCGAAACAGGTGGCGATTGAATGAGCAAAAATCGAAAACCACTGCTTTTGCCTGTTAAACGATGACATTTTCAAAACTGGAGCAGCTAAATAGCTAGCAGCGACTCGAATTTTAGCTTAATTCAGCCTGATGAAGATACACACCCATTTTCCTCATGAGGATTGCGGGGGGGGGGTGCTGGAGCCTATCCCAGCTATCTTCGGGCAGTCGGCGGGGTACACCCTGGACTGGTCGCCAACCAATCGCAGAGCACACAAAGACAAACGACCATCCGCGCTCACACTAATACCTAGGGTCAATTTAGAGTGTTCAATCAAATCTATCATGGATGTTTTTGGAATGTGGGAGGAAACCGGAGTGCCCGAAGAAAACCCATGCGGGCACGTGGGAGAACATGCACGCTCCACACAGGAAGGCCGGAGTTATAAAAATTATAGTACAAAAGCAGGTAGCAGTGACATGTTTTCCACGGATTAAATAACTGCGGCTTTTACCCCTTTGAAAATAATGAGACTCATGTTATCCAATGCTGTGGCCTGTTCCAGAACATTCCTGCTATATTGTGAGCACTTGATAGACGGAGCCGTGCGTTGCCATGGATACCAGTGCTGCTCAAGCTCAAAATATTCTCTTGTGAATGGAGTGCACAACGGCTTCAACGCAGTCGTTTGTTCCGCTGCTAAATACACAGAAGGGGGTCTAAAGGCACAGGAGGGAGACAATAAAAATATCACGAAAGACGCGGAAATGTAGGTTTTGTGCAAATATTCAAATGCAGCAGAAGTTAATTTTATTTTTAACTTCTTCTAATTGACATTTTTTTTAATTGAAAATTAGCATAGCAAAAATCACTCGACAAAGTTTAACTTACTAGACCACACCCAATACATAAATAAAAAAAGACAGTGTTTTTTTTGAGGGGGGGGTTTAGAACGAATTAATTTCATCTCAATTCATTTAAAAAAAAACGTGTTCGCTATACTGTGAACCCCAACAAATACCAAATATCTGCGAGTAATTGGTGCCTTCGGAAAAAATATTTAAAACTAAGGAATGTTTTCGGTGTACAACGGAGGATAGGATTCCTGTCACTCCCTGAATGCCGACCAGCTAATTTGCAAGGGTTCATGGAATGGATCAAACTTGTAACTCAACGTACCACTGTACTCCTACCTGAAAGATACTTGAAAATTTGATTTAGGTGCAGTAATAAAGTATTTGTTACGTCCCATAGCTGGAAATCATATATTGCAACTGACGCTGTTTGTGATTTTCACAGCCTTGAATCCATCCAGCACCCCCATGGAGCAGGATGTGGAGAGCCCAGCCATTAGCAAACTGTCCAAGTTCCACAAGCCGGCCGGCAAGGATCTGCCCAAACAGCTGGCGGCGATGGACCGGGCCCGGAAGGTCCAGCGCTACGTCCAGAAAGACGGCAAGTGCAATGTCCACCACGGCAACGTGCGTGAGACGTATCGCTACCTGACGGACATCTTCACCACGCTCGTTGACCTCAAGTGGCACTTCAACCTCTTCATCTTCGTCCTGGTATACACGGTCACGTGGCTGTTCTTCGGCTTCATGTGGTGGCTTATCGCGTACCTGCGCGGGGACCTGGACCATATCGCGGACAACCTTTGGACTCCTTGCGTCAATAATCTGAACGGGTTTGTGTCAGCCTTTCTGTTTTCCATCGAGACAGAAACCACCATCGGTTACGGATATCGGGTCATTACGGACAAGTGTCCTGAGGGGATCGTTCTGCTCCTGATTCAGTCGGTGCTGGGATCTATCGTCAATGCCTTCATGGTGGGCTGCATGTTCGTCAAGATCTCGCAACCCAAAAAGCGCGCAGAGACTCTGGTGTTTTCCACGAATGCCGTCATCTCCATGAGAGACGGCCGCCTGTGCCTGATGTTCCGAGTGGGGGACCTACGAAACTCGCACATTGTGGAGGCCTCCATCCGGGCCAAGCTGATCAAGTCCAAGCAAACCAAGGAGGGCGAGTTCATCCCTTTGAACCAGACGGACATAAACGTGGGTTACAACACGGGTGACGACAGGCTGTTCCTCGTGTCGCCACTCATCATCTGCCACGAGATCAACCAGAACAGTCCCTTCTGGGAGATCTCGCCAGCCCACCTTGCCAAGGAGGAGCTGGAAATAGTCGTCATTTTGGAGGGCATGGTCGAGGCCACGGGTAAGTACGAGGGGTCTGGACAGCTTTCATACGTTTTTGACTGACCGAAAGACACAGCCAGGGACTGATTGACGGCGCTTTATAGCTTGTCGGACGGACAGAATGACTGAAAGATATTTCGAGACAGAGACGGGCGGACTGACAGATTGACATATAAGGATGGAGGGACTGAGTGACAGATAGGGACGGACTGAAAGATGGCGATGGACAGATAGCGAAGGACGGATGGAAAAACCTGACGTTAAAACTGATAGGCTAAATGGAAGAACGGATGGACAGACAAGAACAGACAGATGGACTGAGAGGTAAGAACTAGTCTAGAGGCCAACGGATGCCGATAGACCGGATTGACTGACCGACCGATACAAACAGATGGAAAGATGGACGGGCCAACGGATTACTAGATAGGCATGGATGAACAAAGGGACAAACCCCCCAAATTGCATCCAATCGCCGCCAATCATTCTGTTCTCAGGTATGACGTGCCAGGCCCGGAGCTCGTACGTGAGCAGCGAGATTAAGTGGGGATACCGCTTCACGCCCGTGCTCACGCTGGAGGACGGCTTCTACGAGGTGGACTACAACAGCTTCCACGACATCTACGAGACCAACACGCCCGCCTGCAGCGCCCGCCAGCTGGCCGACATGAGCGGTCGAGCCCGCCTGCCCCTCACCTGGTCCATGGGCAGCAAGCTGAGCCAGCAGGGCCTGGCACCCGAGGCCGAGCGCCAGGACCCGCAGACTGAACGCAACGGAGACGTCGCCAATGCAGAGAGCGAGTCCAAAGTGTAGCTTCTGCTCTGCACGTACGCGCACACACATATACTCTCGCACACAGTCCGGTATTTGGCCATTGGTGAGAAAACACAAGACTGCGTGTTCCAGTCTCGCCGACCACCAGATCCCTCTTATTTTTTCTATTCCAATATTCCTATAGGTACGTTTGCATATTAAGTATTTTTGTACATAATAGGATATGTTTTGGACTCCTTCTGTTTTTTGGGGTTTGCCGTGTGAATATTTGACAGATGTTTGATACTAACGCTCTGGCTTAGTTTAGGCCTGTACATAATCGATGCCTTACGTAAGCCTTGTCTACACTTGCAAACTTCTGTTTCCAAACATTTAAAAACTGTGTTTGTAAGAAAACATTTGACACGTTTGATAATATGAACGCAAACTTATTTGGACATTCCTCAAAACATGTTGGCTGAAGTGTGGTAAAAAACAGCCAATCAGAGACCAGGTGGTGATCATGTGACTCACTGGCTGGACAAAATGGCTTCCTACAGAGCAAGGGAAGAAGTCAGGCATTTGAAAAAAGTCAAACTTTGAATGAAAAATAAGAGAAGCGTCCTTATCTTTACAACATAAGATGAAATGCTTCAAGACAGGGTCAAGAATGCGCCGCTGTGGATCCAGATTTCACAGGTAGCCACACATGGTCAAAGCACATCCAATTTTTAAGGGAAGGGTGTATTTTGGGATAAAAAGCAAAGTTAGGGTTTAAGTTATTGGATAAATTAAAAAAAAGGGGGGGAGGGTGGTCCTTTTATAAAATTTCACCGAAAAGGTAGTCCTTATTATTGAAATTTGAAAAATACTGTTTAAAAAATGGTGACCATTTTGTGACACACTTGAACTGTTTGTTAATGCAGTTAATCTGAACCCATTTAAGTGAGTCTCATAGTGTGGACATGCAAACCAAACAAAAGCAAACTAGTCTTTTGTGATGTTTGCAAACAAATGTTTTTCGACGTTTGCGAGTGCAGACAAGGCTTTACTGTATACAGTCTATCAAGCTTTTATCTTTGTTTCCACCCAGAAATGTATACTATTGGGCCATGACATTAGATACAGCTGCACAATCTAAAGCGATCCAATATATATATATATATATATGCAGGTGTGCCTAATGAAGTGTCCCGTGTGTGCATCAGCATGTACAAACTAGAATGAATCCTGTAAAGAGTTTTTGATTAGTTGTGTCCGCAATCTCCTCTTTGAAAAACCAATACCACAATGACGCGTTTGTTTACTTGTAAGGCCCCCCCCCCCTGCTTGTGGAACGTTCCACATCCACGCACTCGACACTTCCTGCGGAAAGCCATGCCGTTGAATTGCCCTTTAAAAATCAAGAGACGCTTTTTCGCTTTTTTTGCACATCAGAAAGTGTGAGAGAGAGAAAGTCGCTGTTGCAGTAAAAGCCCGAACCCCCCCCCCCAAAAAAACACACATCACACCAAACAGTATGATAATAACTACAATAATAAAAACTGTTTATCGCATTTCTGTTTTTGTCGAGCTGTGTTATTGTCATAAATCAATCCAGGGTTCATGTTGAGGGTATTTGCCTTTTTTTAATTTTAATTTAAAAAAAAAAAAAATCACAATTTAATTAGCGTCAATTAGGATACTGGAGTGTTAACAACACTAAAGTACAAAGTAAAAAATACTACTAAAGACGGACAGCACGTTAACAGTAATGTTGAAGCATTTTTTTATATCACATATTTTTTAAACCTACTCATACATATGAGTTGTATGTTTTAATTTGTTTTTCTATGTAATGCAAACATACAAAACATCTACCTTTAAAAATCTAGAATGCATTTGGAAAAAGAAACGAAATATAAACTAAAGGAAATACATTTGAATTTCTTTTGCTGTTTTCCAATCGCAAATGTACACATTTTTTAATTACATTATTTGTTGCCATATTAACAAAGTAAACTGAAAAGTGTATTGAGTGAGTTGCAGATTTTTGAAAATAAATTGGTATGTTCATTAAAATTACCTTGATAAACCCAAAAAAAAAAAAATTGTCGTTTCTTGCAGAGAGCCAAAATCATGTGGCCTTGTGTAGTGATTAAAAAAATAATTACAAAATGCAGCTCAAAATTAAATAAAAATAAAAAATGTCATCAATTAAAAAAAAAAATAGCAGCGTTGACTTGTTCAAGTTTGTACAGTTTAGAGTGAGGCCACGGCTGTGGAATGAATCGGCGAACCCTAAAAAGTGAATGAATTGCAATGCATGGAATTTTCCAAGCCGGTGTGTCCTGTTTGGACTCCATTACCCAGCAAACACCTGGGCCACCGGAGCCTCGGGGAGCAGCTCCGTGGCATTGTCGTTGTCTGTGACAGGGGGCCGGTTCACGTTCAGTGGATACTTCTCCAGGGCATCTCGCACCTCCCGTCGCACGCTCTCGGACCAGGACAGCAGCTCGCCGCGCAGCTCGCGGGCCGCCTCCATCAACGCCTCCTGGCGGGCATCCAGGTCCGACAGGAGGTCCAGGTTACGCCGGAGGAGGGCCAGCGCCGGGTTGGGGGCCGCAGGGCCCGAGTCCGGGCCGGGGGGGACGCTGGCGTGTATCCGGTCGGAGTGTGGCGAGGCCTGGCCCGACATGTAGGACTGGAACTCCTCCGGGGTGAGGTTGAGAGATTGGGCGTCCAGCTTCTCGATAAAGGCCGCCGCACAACACTGGACAAAAACAACAAGACACGCGTCGACGCTTTCAAAGAGAATCTCATTTTAGGCCGCAATCTTTGTGGAGTGGGTTGTCATGGCCGCATTATTTATGCTTTTTTTTTTTTTTTGCATCCTCTCAACCATGTTTGAGGGATTATTTTTAATCATGTCCTCCATGATTGGGGATTTTTTTTTTTACATCTTATCCACCATTTTTCAGGATTTTTTTTTTTTTTTTTTAAATCATGACCGCCATTTTTGTGGATTTTTTGGGGTTTTTTTGCATCATGCCCACCACATTTGTGGGAATTTTTATTTTGCAATACGTCCACAGTATTTGTGGAATTATTTTTAAATACGTCCACCACATTTTTTTTAAAGCGTGACTACCATGTTGGCGATTTTTTTTATTTTTTTTAATTGTATCATTGTTTAATATATGCAAAACCACAGGTTCTTTTTGGCATCTCTTATACTTAAGTGTGAATAATTGAAGGTATATGAAGAAAGCCGACCAGATTGGTGAAATAGTATCCGTCCTCGCCGGTCATCAGCCTGCTGGGGTTGCAGAAGCGTGTGATGTACTGGATGTTGGACTGCAGTCTGGGCGGGTTGGCCTTGAGGACGACGTAGATGAGTGCAGGCAGGAAATCATCGGCCGACGCCGGCTCGCGCTTGGTGCTGCCGATGGCGGCGAAGATGTGCTTGCTGCAGCGCGTCACGCACGCGAGCTTATCGCGGGGAACCTTCTTCGAGTCCATCTCGATGATACCTGGAGGTGGACCAAAGAGGCGTTTGAAAAGCGTAAGTAGGGACAACTTTTTCAGCAAGGGGATTAAAAAGTGTCAAAGTTACCCGTGATGGCTTTGACCACGTTATCAGAGGCTTCTGGAATCTCCTCGTCCATGGGCACGCAAAGCATCTGAATGTTGACCCAGTGGAGAGCTCTGCAACGCAAAGCGCATCAAAGATTCAGATGAAATGGTCAGCAAGAACAGAAGGCCCGGCGACACACACCTGATCCGGTTCTGCATGGCCAAGTCCTTCTTCTCGTCGTCGGTGGTTTCCGGGCAGAAGACGCTTTTGTACAGACGAGTCATGATGTACTTCTCCACCTGGTCCATCACCTGCTCCACCGACTCGGACGAACCTGGGGGAACGCCACAATCACGCATTGGTCCCGTTTTCACAGATGACAAGATGTCTTAGTTTGTCCCCACCTTTGAAGTGACTCATCAAGCGGTCGGACAGGCCCTGGTAGAAGTCCTGAACGCATTCCGACACTTCTTCTGCGTTCAATTCCTGACATAAATCAAATTGTGTGATTAGCATGTCGGCCATATTTGTGGACACACCAATGTCCCTGGTGAAGGACTTTTTTTTTTTTTTTTTTGGAAGCGCTCACCTTCTTGCTGGACAAACTGAGCAGGAAGCTGCGGCACTGCTTGTGGATATCCCGGCCGGGCCGCTGCAGGTTCTTCAGGAAGTCCACAAAGTCCTTGGACACCTGGTCCGAGTCGAAGCTGGCATGGCGACTCATTGACGGGCTGCTCGTCTTCACCTCCGGGGAGTCTGATGACGGGGAAAAAATGGCCACAAAAAAGAAAATCCATTGCGTTGGTTCTAGACTTTGATTCCAATTGTTCCCTCATCAGAATATTTGTGGACCAAGCGTGTGAACTTTGCCTTCCTGTAATCTCTTCGTTAGACTATTCTGTAAGACATTTTACCATGATGTCAAACATCACTTTTTAAGTTAGTCATTAATTCACTTAAATTGCGTAAGTAATGCCAACATCATGTACTATATTTAAAGGTTTTTCTTTCATTTTGTCCCGATCGGTTCCAATGTCACCTTTCTTGGAAGCGGTGCGTGACGACGGGCTGAAGAACTTCTTGACGGTCGTCACTTTGCGCGTTTTCTCGTTGGTTTTCTTCTCTTCGAACTTGGAAAAGGGTCCGAGTGAGGACTGGGACTGCAACTGGGATGAAGGCGGCGTGGACTGGGCCTGGGCCGGAGCGCCACGACTGCTGGCGTACGCGGCCGCCTCCTCCTCTCGCTGCAGCCTAGTAAAGTGACAGAGTGTAAATTGGAGCAAAAAGCATTGAAGCTGCGGTGCGGGTACTTTTGATTGGCCCTAATTGAGGACATGATGTAACGTGCTGTCATTTTTGATAAAACATATGTCGTACTTTTCTGCCAAGGCCCAGTCATCCTGGATCTGCTTCTGACGCACCCGTTGGTACTCCTCCCTCCAGCACTTGGAGCACAGCCCCTGCCAGGCCGCGTTGCCGTAGTAACCGCATCCTTTCTTGCACAGCAGTTCTGACTGGTCCACGTGGATGCCGCGACGCTCCGTTTTCTGACTCATACTGCAAAAAAGAAAATGTTTTTGTGGTAATTCCAATTCCGCTAGCACACATGGGGAAATTGACCCTGCCATGATTTGAACACATTGGAGTCAGACTTTTTCAGACCTTTGTGCTGCACAGTCCTGTAACTACACCTTATTCCATAACTTATTTTAATTTTTTGAATCAAATATCAAATGAGTATTTCAGAGAAAATTAGATTTGATGTTCCACGAAACTGTAAAAACTAAATATATATATATATATATATATATATACCAATTTAAATGCATTTAAAGTTGTTACACACATTTTTAAAGCAAGGATAAAATGCATACAAAAAAGTGCATACAAAAATCTATGTACATGCATGTGCCTTTGAGGGGCGGACCCTGGTGACATGTGATGCGTGTGTGTGTATGGATATGAAGTTTGGTTGACAGCAGTTCCTTTGTGTTTGTGCAGATTCTTTTTCACTATTCTCAAGGCATTCGTCAGTTGACGTCCGAAAAGTTGCAAAAGTGGTTCTCCTCCTTTCCCACAATTGATCACAGCAATAATACTGCAAAAACCCGAACAAAAAATGCTTAAAGAATAAAACTAGATGTCGTGGGTACGAACGATGAACCGCGTTGCAGCGGGGAACTTTGTGTCCCATTTTTCTCCAACAGATGCTGCTTTAAGCACGGGAGGCCCAGTTTTCCTGGCATTTAAGCATCGCTATAATATGTTGTGTTGTACAAACCTGTATTCTAGTCCTCAATGCATTTATAACGTTGGCATTTTAACATCTATAAGCATTTTTATGTTGCAATTACATCTTTAGTGACATGTCGCTAACGTTAGCCCCATGCTGCAGCTAAACCGTGCAGGACCAAGGAGAAATACAACCCGTGCACTTTAAACACAAGTTATTTACCACACATTCTACGACCTTAAGTGCTCACCTGTAATCTTTTTAATGCACAAATGTAGAGGCTCTTTTCTTGCAACTCCGATGGCGGTCAACTTTGCCAGAGACGACGAGAAGCTTCTTAGAGACTCTCCTTCGTGATATGGTTAAAAGTTTAAACGATAATCCGCAAAATAATATCGCAGAATCTATTTAATGAGAAATAGAGCAGGATGTGCCACATTGTACCTATTTTATTGGGTCCATCATCCTTCAGACAAGAGGGTGGGATTGAGCATGACGTCATAGGCCACCGGAAAACACTGAGGTACGGACCAAGCGATCACGTGATTGGCGGAACTAGCCGAGTGACTTCGTTTTTTTTTTTGTTACACATGCGCAGTAATGTTTTGAAGCATTGTTTGCTTTTTAACTCAGTTCTCGCGTGTTTTTTGGGGGGAAATGTTAAAAAAAAAAAACACTCGACTTAATTTTTCCAAGTAAAATAATTTGTGTCCTCCTTTCGAAAAACATGTCATTAGTGTTATAATATTACGTCATTATTTGCTCGGAAAAAAGCATGGTTTCAAAGTGCATTTCTTCACAGCCTTTTAACACGTTTGCAAATCCATAATAGACCTTTTAACGTTATACTGTAATATAATTTATTGAATATTAAATCAAATTTTGTGATTTTCTGATCTTTTTACATTTACAATATCATAATGTTGCATTGACTGTACAGCTGAAATTCTTTTAGTAGCCAGATGGCAAAAGGACTCACTCTCACATCACGGAGAGAAGGCAAAAGAGCGAGGAGAAAAGCTTTAGTAGTCGGGGACCACCCAACACTGTTTGCCTCTGGACTTGTGTAATGTTCCAATGGCTGACCGGTTGACTTGACGTCACGCAGACTGTAAGTAAACACTCACAAGGTCAGAAATACTATGGACTAAAACAAGCTTGTTATTACACACGCACAGTCAACTCCAGCCATGATCCTACTGGGCCCCAGTCTGTGCCTTCCCTCGCAAGCCACAGTCCAGCAACTCTTCGTGGCGGCCCGTGATGCCAATGCGGTCCCAAACATTTCTCTGGACCCGGTCCTCAGCGCCTTTCTGTCTCTGGACTCGGCGGCGGCGCTGCAGCACCAGTACGTCTCGCTGCAGAGGAGCCTAAGCGAGGCGCAGCAGCTGGCTTTGGGCCTCCGGCTCAACCGAGAGCTGGGGGGCGGCAGGGTCACGTACGGCGGGGTTGGTGTCGTAGCACTGGCTTTGTCCTTGCTGCTGGACCACGTTGCCCAACAGGTCGGTATCATTTTTGTTCTTGTATGTGAAAACCTGAGTAGTTCTTGTAAGGTCACTACGTTTTTTTCATAGCATTGACATGCCATGCGTTTGTTTTTTTTAATATGTTTAATTTAATGTAAAGACTTGTACAGTATTTGTATTCCTCCATTAGGTCAGAGCCAACAGTTCAGCAGAGGCTGGACAATCGCCTCTGACAAGTCCATCCAGAAAGATTTTTGGCATCGCCATCTCTTCACGAATCGGCGGTATTGCGCACAACTTCCTGAGCTTGATCCCGAGTCTGGCCAATGACCAGGACATGATGGCCGAGACCACGGAGATCTACGACAACTGGCTGAAACTGGAAATGCTGGACCATTACCAGAGGATGACTAAGAAGAAGAGGATGAGTTCCGTTTCCATGCAACAGTGGTTGACCGGCGCCGCACTTCATCTCCACATGAGGATACACCAAGTCAGTAAACATTTTTGCCAAATGGATTTCCTGACATATTTTTGTATTTGTATTTTTAGGAATGTACATCATAATATACGGTATTTCAGCTTTATTTATTTATTTTTATGTTTTCGCTATTTGTTTGCAAATTTTATTTATTGCTTATTTTTTTTTCTTGTTTTCTTCATTATTTTTATTTTGCTGGCCAACACGACTCATGTTGCACTTTGTGTTTGAGCAGGTTCGTCTTCATTCTGTGCCATTTGGATCAATGGAGTCTCTTCGTTTGTCCTACAAGACTGCCTTAAACCGTCTGGTGCAGGGTTACACCGTCTACCTCCACAAGAACATTCTGGAAAGTGCAGCATCAGCACTGCAGCGTCACAGTAACGGGACGTGCTTCAGTGAGCTGCCCTTTAACATCAACCAGACGGAGACGTTCAATGAAACGAGCCACGGTGGAGCTTGTAAAACAGATGAACTGATTTCCAAAGAGGGCTTGCTGGTCATCGAGCCGGGCCGAAACGTCAGTCACAGTGTGTTGCACCACCCTTGCCAGTCTCCGGCTATACAACGAGCTTTAGTGATGCGCATCATAAACACGCAGGACCTGGAGCACAGCAGAAGCTTTTTCCTACACCCCAAAAAAGTCTTCCAGCGACTGCTCGCACAGGAGGATGCTTTTGAGCTCAGTCCAGACTAGATGGGTATGGATCAGCTTGGAGGACCCCCAGTTTTTTTTATTTGATTTTTTTTTAACATACACTGTTTGAAAGTTTGACAGTTGAGCAAAATTACAATGATTTCTTTTGTCCTTCGTACATTTACTTCAACTCATACATGGCCCTGTTTGTATTGTTATTAGATAAGATAAGATAAAATAGGATGAAATAAGCAATGAAGTAATAATCCTTTAATAAACGTGTTGTTTTCTGTGTGTCAATGTGTAAAGGGGGGAAACGACAAAGACGAAATAAATTTCAAATATTTTTTTAAAATTATTTATTGTCATTATCATTTCATTTGTTTTATACAGTATTTTTGTGAGTTTACGTTTGGAAATTTGGCGCCATAAGAAAGATTGTCGAAAGGTGGCAACAGTAATGGAAATTTTATTTATTTCGGATTTAATAATATATATTTTTAATCAAACAGAAGGTATTATTCTATAATTTTAAAATAAAACATATTTTAGAACTTACAATATAATAGTTCACTTGTTCAAAAAAAAGGACCTCCCATTCCTTTCTGTACGCTACGTCACGTTCGCTTTGAAATTAAATGCACACAAGTCGCGTGCGATTGGTGGGCATTTTTCCTTTGCATCCACTTTTACATTTTCCTCGCCAACAAATAGGGCCAAAGTTCTTTTTGAAAAGTTTTTAAGCACATTCTGTTCATTTTGTGAAACATGTTTCATTCTCACGGCAGCGGACCCGTCGCTCCCGATGTTTTTGTTTTTGGTTCTGGGCGCCTCGTCGAAGACCAAAGTGGTAAGAGAGACTCGAGAGTCAAAAGTGTGCAAGTGTGATTTTCTTCCTCGCTCTTTGCACGACAACATACCAAACACAATCAACCATTTCGAGTGCTTATCTTGTGTTCAGTGTCGTCGACATGTACAAACTGTGGTATTAGCGTGTGGGTTAAATGCTAAAGCTAGCTACTCCTAGCTGACTATCACTTATGCCAGTTTTCATTGCAATGCACACAAACATGCCATTTTGTTGCTTGCATTTTATATTGTCGCGTTTTTCCCACCAGGGTGGCATGAGATCGATACGCTTTCAGTTTCGTTTCATTTGAGACGTTCAGCTCCTTATCCCTGGTAAATGTTAGCCTCGTTGTTGGAATGGTTTTCATTCGACGTTGTCATCACACGTTACAAGACAAGTATAACAAGAAGTGCAAGAATTTTACCAGCTCAAATATAGTCTGCATTTTGTAAAGACCGAAGGCGAAGATACGGCACTTAAAGTTAAACACAACTGAACAATCCTGAGGTTCATTCTAGTTGCAAACCTTCAAACTTTTAAAACATTTGAACTGAATTCGTATCTCCCTTCCTTTTCTTACTTCAGTTGAGTTTCGGCTATCACCTCCATACTTAAGCTTTGGGACCATTAAAAATATCACGTAAGATTGTCTAAGATAAATTCTATGCGACGGCTTTCACAACACACGGCAGTTGGTTTTGATTCCCATCTCACTGCCACAGGAAATAAAATACCGTCCCGTCGCAGTCCCAGACCATGTTTAAAAAAAAAAAAAATCCTGTCCTGTCCCAGGGTTTTTTTTTCCTCCTGTCTAATCCTGCTCCCGTGAACCTTTTATCCTGTATTGTCCCAATCCTGTCATTAATGATAAAGTTGATTTCCGAATAAATGTCAGCCTCGAATGGACACACAAAACAGTGAAATCACAAAATAAGGGTCTCAGGCCTGGTTTAGAAATTTCTTAGATTTGCGCTTTGTCATATGAACCTGACATTACTACGCTTGTGCAGAATTTTCAGCTTTCTCCCCCAATATTTGATCATGGAGAGCTGTACAGTTCTGGTAAGACAAAGTGTGCAAAATATTTGCAGCTTGGAAACACACAACTCGGAGCAAAGTGTTCATTGTTGTTAGATCGTGTTTAAATTGGCGCCATCATTTTTTTGTCATTTTACCAATGGTTCAACAAGTATGCTCATGTTCTTTAAAGTAGCTACTTTTTTTTCCAGATAAGTTTTTTAGAGAAGTGGTAAAATTCAAGGACCAAATTGCTGTTCTGGGGGATGGTGACTGTATGTCAAGGTGGGTGGGGGAGGGAAACAGCTTTTAGGAATGTTAGGCTTCTAAATGCCCCCACTAAAAATGAGGATCCTTTGTTGTCTTTGACGCTTCCAGTAGCAAGTCGTTGCTGCATTGGAGGCCTTCTTAAATGTATTATTCATGCTATAGCTGCTCACTATAAACAGTGGAAGCTTTGCTGTTTATTCAGTTGTCCTGTATATGATTATGTTTTCCCCCTAATGGCTTTAACTGACCTCGTATTGGCGTTTCAGATATGGCAACGGTTTCCGACTCTGATTCCGAGCACTCGGACTGCGACAATGATCGGATCGATCGCGGCATCTTTTCGGAGTTTCATACGGTGTGTT
Source organism: Idiotropiscis lumnitzeri (assembly GCF_059441095.1). Classification (NCBI taxonomy): domain Eukaryota; kingdom Metazoa; phylum Chordata; class Actinopteri; order Syngnathiformes; family Syngnathidae; genus Idiotropiscis; species Idiotropiscis lumnitzeri. The sequence goes on from NC_142407.1 coordinate 13,581,207, forward strand.
GATGAGCATCAAGTGAACACATTTATTTGTCTATTGATACTCATCCCTCTCATTGTTTCCTCATTTCTTGTTAGTCCCGGGTAATACAAGCTGGTCATCCTCCCGTCTGCATTAATCGGGGTAAATCTGAAGAAGATCAGAAACATCAGTTGTGGATTTTGAAAGTCCAGCTCATTTTCATTGTTTCCTTTTGTGTGTGCACTTAGTCTTTGATTCCTGGCTCAGAATCCCAGTGTATGTGAAAAAAGAGGCGGCGATTCAGATGACACTGTCCAGCTTTTGGCTGCCCATCCTGTTGAACGTTGACGCCATGAACGTCGCCTTCAACTGGGCTTCACTCATCGGCTTGCTCAACGCAGAGTAAGTCAGTTGATGGCCAACGCCGACGTTCACCGTCAAAGTCACAATCATCGTCTGTGAGCGTTTGAGTCACACTAGTATTACAGCAACAAAGGAACTATAACAAATAGAACATTTAGAAAAAGAAGCAAAGAATGCATTATCGGTGACGTGGCCAGTCTCTTTGTGGTGATGCCAGCACAGCGCCGTTTACTGCACTTGTGGCAAATTGTGTCCAATTCTGAATCAAGCAGCCACACACAAAAGGGCCGTTTTGCGTGGATTTGACCAGGCACTGTCCTTTGTTCTTTATTTTAGCATAAGCTTAACCAACAAACCCAAACATGTGTATGATAAATATATTGTTTATCGTAATACAGATTAATTTGTGTTTGCTAAAAATGCACAAGAAGAGGACCTTAAAAAAAATAATCGCTTATCAAATCGCAGAATTGAGTATTGCAATGTTTTTTTATTCATGATTTTTCTAATGCTTTCATCGCTATTTTTTCTTTTTTGTGTGTGTGTGTGTGTGTGTGTGTGTCTCTCTCTCACTCGAAAAGTGACCCCACCATTGTGAGTAAGAAGATGCTGCACATGATCGAAACCGTGCAGGCAATTCTCAGAGCTGTGGAGAAGGCATCTGTGAGTCCAATCTTTTGTGTCAAATGGCAGCCTCCGCTCTCAATTGATACTGTCTTGTTTTTCCAGTATTCCAAGGAACAATTACCTCTTCTCGTCGCAATCAATAGCAATTTTCAAGAGGTGAGTCTGAAGCCATGTGTATGTGGTACGAGATAATACCGCACACTCGTTTGTAGCGTAGATGAAATTCCACCCTATTTGTTCATTGCTCCAAATCTGACGACTTTGCTCTATGCAGCAAAGCATTTCTGAATGTGTTTGTGTATGTTTTTTGCTTGTGTGTGGACTCAGCGATTGCCAGAGGCTGTAGAGGACGCTGTAGACTGGCTGGAGAGGACGGCGGGAGAGCCCAACATGCGCCCTCGTATCGAGGCGCTGGGCCACAAGCATACACGTTGTTATGCTTTGGGCTTCATCTTCCAAGAGTGTAAGTTGGCTCCACTAAACGCTAATTCTATTGGTTTATTTCTTGCTATACCGTAATTGACATCATCTGTGAAAACTGACTATGAGACACCTACAAGACGTGCACAATGTGTGGCTGCAATGGCTAAATGGCATTTCCGAAAAGATGATTTTAGAAGTGTTTGTTTTTTTTTTTTTTTGCTGTGAAACTATTGTTGAGCAATAGCAAGACCTGCCTGATTATCGAATCCTTGGTGGAAGTCTCACCGAATGACGCAACGCGCGTGGCCTTCCGTCTTGTCTGTAGTGCACCAATGCAGTCTTTGTGTCTCTTTTCAGACATGCTTCACATCAGTATGATGGGGAAAAGTGTGTGTAAAACAATGTTGCAGATGCAAATGAAGCCCAGTGAGCACGCTTCAGCGGTAGGACTTAATAGGTTGCATGTTTTGAGTGTGCGTGTGTGTAAAAGCTCCTTAATTTGATTTATTAGTCTAGTTGCATGCTCTTACTTCAATTTCACCGGTTAAAGTCTGTGGCCAATGCTTTCTCACTGCATATTTTCTGATGTGCTTTTCATCCAGGCAAGTGACTTCCATAAGAAAATCGGGAACGATCTATTTCAGCAGGAGAATTACCAAAGAGCCATGTTTCAATATACCGGAGCCATCAAATTTAAGTATGTTTTCTCACCTCCACCCTCACAAGTTTGTGTGACCCATGAATACATTTGTAACAATTAATTTCTTCCTCTTCCTCCACCCCCCTGTCCCAGCCCTAAAAACCACATCGCCTTCAGCAACCGGGCACTTTGTCAAATCCGCTGTCAGAGATATCTGTAAGTATACGGCATCATTTTTCTCTCAACATTGGCTTGAAACTGCAGACATTTTATTGTTGGAGATTTGTCCCAAGCACAGATGTTGACACCTATGTGCAAATGGCCCAAGAATTTTAACATGTCACACACTGGGAGATGTGGCCAAATGATTTGCTTGACATTATTATTATTTGCAGGGGGGATATGGGCTGGGCTGGCCTGCAAAAAACGGATTTAAAAATGCCGGAGTGAGATTTGGGGGCGGGGGAGGGCTTTGTAAGGTGTGAACAGAAAAGAAAAACAGCTGAGGTGTTACTCCTGCCAATTGTCTTGATTTTTACACTCACACCAGTTTGACTCAGACCTAGGAGAAGCGACATAAGCCGTTTTGGAGAGGAAAATGCTTATTGTCCATAAAATCAGAATTATTGGGCCCCCCATGCATTTCATATGTGTGGTCCAGAAAACGTGACCCCCGAACCTGTCTGATTTCACAAGTTCACTTTTCGTTGTTACAATTAGTTATTTGAGTCTTTTTACTGATTTTTCTTTAAAACAGAGAAGCAGCTCTGGATGCCAAACGAGCCATTTTGATTGAACCGTCCTGGACCAAGGTACTTTTGTCTTGCCCCGGTACTGAAATGGGCCTCATGCATGGACTTATAATAATAATAATAATAATAATAATATTCCCTTTATTAGTCCCACAATGGGGAAATTCGAGATTCGAACCCAGGCCTCCTGGGGAGACTGGGTCCTGAACGCGGCGCCTTAGACCACTCGGCCATCCTGGCAGCCATAATGTGACTGTTATTTTCATATCGTAGTCCTACAATAAATCTCAACAGTACCAGACATGACTTAATGTATTTTACAAATGTTTTTTGTTGTTGTTTATGTTTGTCACGACTGACAAGCTCTGTGGTTCAATTTCCAGGGCCACTATCGCTACTGCGAAGCTTTGTTCCTATTGGGCGAAGTCCAGTGGGCCATGAACGCCAACAAAGAGGCGCAGATTCTGTGCAGGGACGATAGCGATGGAATCAAAGACCTGGAGCAGCAAAATCAGAAGTTTTTGAGCGAAAAGCCAAAATGCCACGAAGGCAACAAAGGTGCACAGCACTCACAAGGTGAATTGCGAGCACTGCTTCCCAAACTCATACTTTAGTTTCTCTTTTCAGTGGGACCCTCAAAGAAAAAACTAGGTAAAGAAACTAAGAAAAGTCAAAATTCAAGGTAAGGGAATGTTTACCAAATTCCAAAACTATTAACTATAGATGTTTTTTTGGTTGAGGGAAACGTGCATAATTATCAAAACAGGTGACGGTGGAGAGTGACTAAAATCAATCCTTCTTTTCGCTCCCAGCAAACCAGAGGCCACTGTTGTCGACACGCGACAGCCATCACGAAAAGGAGACGGCAAAGGCAGTACAAAGAATAGGACTAACAATAATGAAAAGCACAATGATACGTGCACGGTATGCAAACAGCAACTGACGCACAAGAAGTCAAGACACACCCATTCAGTGTGCAAAATTCTTGTGACGGAAGTGAAACTTACCTGTAATTTGTTCCTGTTCATCTAGGCTGCCGGAGGGACAATAAACAGGCAGAACCAGCGAGGTATGTTTCGATTTAGAATAAATAGAATTTAATTAAGATACCCCTTGTTTTGTGTGTATGTTTCTAGTGTTGTGAAATATGGTCTTAATATAAAATCTCTGATTTAAATAAATTAATTAAAAAAAAAAAAACTGATGTCAGAAAAAATGGTTATAATCTGAAATTTTTTTAAAACCATTTTTGGTTGTTTATCTCTTTTTTTTTTTTATTTCTCCTGTCCTTATGGTACTTGTATCAAGTTCCACAGAAATACTTTTTAACAGTGTTTCCTCTTGGGGGTTTGTTTGTAAACATGATCCCTAATAATCATAATAATAATGTAAAAAAGAAATAAAAATAATAATAAAAACATACATTATAAATAAAATAATTACTTATTAAATGTAATAATTTAACACCATCAAATAATGAGCTGTCAAATTGGGTGTCTCGGTCTGCAATTCCTTGTCTGTTGTGACCAAATCACTAAGTTGTCTTCTTGACTGGTGTGCTTGTCCTTATTTTTTTCATTCTATCGAAATTCACATCTGTTGTGATTGTTTTGTGTTGTCTCTGCAGAAGTTAATAAGACTGCCTCTGGAAAAGAGCGGCCCAAAACTCCAAAGAAGAAATCTATGGCTAGTACGAATGTAAGAAAGTTTGTCGTCCTCTAGAGTGTCTTGGAATCAAAAGTTTTGACTTGTCCGTAGTTAACTCACTGCTATATCATGGTTATTTTATGCTTGTCATGTGATGCGTGTGTTAAAATCAAAAATATTTTTTTTCCTAATTTTGTTCATATTAGTTCACTTCAATAATCTTGATGTGCTCAAGATATTTTCATTAAGTGTCTTTTAAGTGTTGGAGGGCTACAACTATAAATTCCGGCAATCAGCAGAGATTGTAGAAGCAATCTTGATTGATTCTTTTTTTTTTTTTTACCTGTGTGTTTTTTCCCTGCTTTAGAACTCGCACGCCTCCCCTGACAGAAGCCGATTGCCCAGAGAAACATTGAGTCATCTGATGGAGGCCGCCCACTCTTACCTGGTCAAACAGTGCTATTACGACGCTGACACATTCTTCACACACGCGTTCAATCTGGTGGTCTCCAAAAAGAAGGCACTAATGCACTGCTGCCAACATTTATTTGGTTTTATTTGTATTTGTGTTTGTAAAAAATGTCAAATGTTTAATTTTTTTTAAATTATTATTACTTTATCACCAGGAACTTGGATTCTCTACAGTGGATCTGCAGCTGGCGCTTTATGGCCGTGTTTGCGCCCTGACGGAAATTGCCAAGCCTCAGGTAACTAACCAAGTAACAGTTATCACCCACCTATTCATAGTTTTCTTATTTAAAAATCAGTTTGCGTTTTTTGTTTTAATTTTGAGGCCATGCCCTCTTATTTTACAATACTTTTACAGGTTGTGTCTCAATCGGAATTGGTCTCATGGCACTGTGTCAAAGTGCTACGTCTCAACTGAGGGACAAACTTTGTGTGTCAGGGAGGAGCTAAGTTTAGCCTGGGTCTGGTTTTGTTGCTGTTTTTTTCTCACAAACTTTAAGATTATTGCTATAAGATGAGTTTGAAATATGAAAGCTTCGAGTAAAATTTAGAGAGCTCAGTTTTTGGCATTATTTGAAGTTTTAACCTTTGACAGGCAATTTTAAACTTTCAACTCACTTTTGGTATTTGCAGCTTAGTAAATTACCTAATGGGGGGAAACAATGAACTCGATTACAAAAAAAAAAAATAAAAAAGTCAAAGCCAACTGTACCGCCCCATGTAGAAATATGGTGGCGAGCCAGGGGAAAAATGTTAGTAAAAGTAAGAATTGGTTTAATTTCACACTTGGAAAAGCAACAGCACAGAAATGACACATACATTTACATACTACATAGCTTACCATCACTAGTTAGAATATAGACAGATGACTTTAGAATGTATTCTTTTTATGCTTGAATATATGTATATATTTTCTTTGTGCTACAGGAGCTCGCAGAAGCACGAAAACTCCTGGAGGAGATCAAATCATACCAGGACAGCTCTTTAGACTGTCTGGTTTTATACGCCTATGGGAGAATTTACCTCAGAGAGAATAAGTAGTGGAACAGATTTACGTTAGTCTTGACGTTGAGAGCATTTCAAGTAAAGTTGATACTCTTGCTAGGTTTGGCTTGGCGCTGGAGCACTTTCAAGATTGCATGCAAATGGTGAAGGATCCAATAACGCCGTGTAAACTCACCTGGCCACGAACCGAAGAAATTGCTAAAGATACTCAGATGGACCATTTTAAAGTAAGATTACACTAAAGGCTTAGTTAGTCTCAACACATTTTGGGTGGATTCTGCCACTTCAAATCCTATTTTGTCGTTTCAGGAAATTTTAGAGCATTGCATATATTCATCCAAATTCCCTCCTCCGCCCGATGGGATCTGTCGATATGAGAACTGCCCTTCCAAAAATATATACATCACTGACCCGGAATTTAAAGTAAGTTTGAAAAGTAAAAAAGAAAACAACATTTTTTTTTGGAGTGTAAATAAATGCTGACACTTCACCCACAGGGCTTTGTCAAGTTAATGTGCAGCCAAAAGTGTCTCACTGACTACCACAATGCCTGTTGGAAAGCGTTCAAGCCGGCGTCTTTTGAAAAGAGCGAGAAGGTAACGACACGGCGTTCTTATTTGGCATCCTGAAGGCATTTTTCCCGAACACGTTATTTGACTGTGTTTTTGTTTTGTGTCCTGCACGGTATGTAGCCATGTCTGACTCCCGACTGTTCCGGTATAATCGATTCTATTAAAATTATTGACGCAACGGGCCAGGTAAAACACGCGTTGGTCGCCAGTCAAAGGGCGGAGAGTCCGCGGAAAGTCAAAGTGAACCAGAAGCCTCCTCCAGGGTGAGGATTCCACTGTCATCAGGGTTACTTGTGATTTTTGAATGAAAATATTAAAGAAAAAAAGGGGGGAATAAAACTTCTCTTTGAATTCCAGTGTGAAGAAATTGAAGAAGAACCACTGTAAGAGAGAGAATAATGCTAATAATAAACAGACCTTGGGCAACAAGGCCTCCGTCAGTGATGAGATTCCACGGCCCAAAACCAACACTGCAGTGCAGACTCAACAGAAGGGTACGGCAACGGACCATACATTCAAATCACAAGCTTGCTTTTTGTTTTAGCCTTTAGCTTTTATGGACAATCATCACCTATTTATTGCGTGGGGATATATTTGCAGCAATTGGCAAAAGTTTAGAGATGCTGTTTTAAAAAAAACTTTTTTTAAAAATCTGTAACACACTTAATATAATGATAATTATAATAATAATTTTAATTTGTACTCAAAGGAAAATAATTCAAATACAATCGATTACTACGACAGACACATCCTACTCCATAGATAACACTGTTGTCACTTTTGGCTCCCATTTCAAGCCTGGTTGCTGTACCAAGATCGAGTCCTGGTGCAAGTCAGTCAGATGATGCAGCTGCTTCGCCAGGAAAAGGGTCTGAGCGTGTCTGACGTGAGTGGCTGCCTGAAGCCCTGGCTGGAGCTGGACTCGGCGCGAGGCAACCAGCTAGCCGCCAAGATGCTCAACTGGGAGCAGGAGCGCCTGAAGACGCTGGATCAGGCCGTGGAGCTGCTTCTCGAGAGGAAGAATCGCGTCTGGGCGCGCGCCTTCATCCAGCTGCTGTCAAATACTTTAGATATCAACGTGGAGCTCAGTCGCTGGGCTGGACGTCTTAACGATGCAGGTCAGAACTCAGTTGTCATCTTCATCCTCGCTTTCTTAACAAGGTGATCTGTAAAGGCACCTTGATCATGTAAGCATGTGGAGTTCTGTTGAAAATCGGATCTGGGCAGTCTTAAAATTGATTTTCTGTGATTTCTTTTGAAGATCTAAAGGCCGCCAAGTCGTTTGTTGAACGCAATGCCGACCACCTGGATGAACTGGACCTTACTACCCTTTTGACCTTTGCCCCGTTGAAAGAGATTATTTCTGACAACTCCCCGCCCGGCTCTGATTTTCTTTCAAGCGACTTGACTAATTATGTCAAACAGGCTCCGCCGCACGAAATGAGACTTTTTATCTGGACTCTAGAGGAGCATAAGGAAGCTAACATCTCGTTTAATATTTTACTTGATGAGTATTTTGTTAGTATGATTGGTACGTATTTACACGTCATATTTATATACATTTTTGCTCGGACATCGTCGTATGACCCTTAACTGTTTTTCTTTTCCCTAGATGGACATTGTTCTGTTCTAAAGAAGTCCGATAATCAAAATGTAAGCTACGCAGGAGTCATTACTTTTAGTCACTAGCCACAACATTAGGTACATCTGAGATCCAATACAAGCACTTGAATAACAAATTCATGAAATGATGATGTTACTCAGTTTGAATTTATCTCGTCAGCCTACAACCATGAGGATGGACACTGATCTTTTGTATTCATTGGATGGGGCAAGTGTAGCCGATGACAATATAGTTTTGCTGTGTCAAGTAACACTTTTGACAATGTCTCTTTCAGAGTTTTCCTGCGAACAATAAGAGTCGAGGGCGAAAAAAGAAAAAAGAGCCTAAGGTAGCTCGCTTAGTCTTGTGTAGTTGGGAAGACATTTCTACCGACTCGGCATATTGTTGCCAAATTACAGTATTTGTCGCTCTGAACGGGTCTTTTCAGGTTCCTTATGTTTGTGGGAGGGAAGCTGATGCAGCGGATGAGTGGGACGAAGATCCGATGTAAGTTGCAACACCCGTGTGGAGCCGTCTCATCGCTTTGCATTTCCTAACAAAGCCCATCATTTTCGTCCACAGATATTTCCTTGACCCCAACGAGCCCTTTAGCATTCCCCGCCACCTCCGAGCACAGGTCGCCGAGTTTGAGGAACAGTATAACAGCACAGGACACACGACGGTGTTTAAAAAGATTTTGGACAACAATCCAAATCCCACTGTGGGAAATTTGTATGAGTGAGTACAAGTCTCAGATGCCTTCTTGGGGTGCCAATTGCAGAGTGAAATTTGGAGGATATTTTGTGACAATATAAAGGTACATTGGGGCAAGAAGTGTAGAAAATATCAAAGCCTCTTTGGCCTTTAAACATCTCGCAATAAAAATATTTATTAATATGGATATTTTAACCATGCTAGCATTAAAGGTGATTTTTTTTATTTCATAGCTCATCATGAAATTTTAGGCCAAAGCCCAATTTCCCTAACTTTTTTGCGAGTAGTGGGTGCAGAACATATTCAAGTTCTGCCTCAAATAGCAAAAATCCATGAATAATTTATTGCCCCCCCCCCCCCCCCCCACAAAATCTGAAAACGATTTCTAATTGTGTATAGATGCCACAAGGTGGCTCCAAATCACGGTGAGCGCCATAAAACATCAACACCACACAATGCATCGAGCATGCACACAGTGGTGAACGCTGAACTTTTTTCCCAATTTTCAGATCCCCTAAGGATAATTCCGAACTGCAACTATGCGGTTAACCGTACAGGCAATTGGGGAAAACAAACCCATCGAATATGTCCTCTTTTCGTCTGTTTCTCCTTGAAGCTATTTTGCACAAATTCTGGAAGTACATGGACCCCTGCTGGCCGACGACCCCCTCCTGCAGGGCGAGATCGAAAACTTCCCGGCCGTTGCTCGCGCCAAAATCCAACAAGCGGGTGGCTTTGAGTGCTTCCTGCTGGCATCCCTTCGCTTCATCAACATCGGCGGCCGAATGGGTCTGGCCAAGCATGCCGTCGCCCTGCAGCAGGCCACCCGCTTGGATCACCCGCAGCCACCCCGCATATTTTCATCCAACCCAAGTCTTCGTAACATCGAGCCAGATATAACTTTTGATTTGGATGAACACTTCCCACCTGCCTGTAATAGCCCAATCGATCAAGTCAATCACTCGGACCGCGACAAGCAGTCGCCCGACGACTTTCGATCCCTGGATCTTTATACTTGCGAGGTGGATGAGTCCTGGGAAACGTATTCCTGCACAAGTGATTTAAGTTTAACACCACCTGAAGTCATTTTGAAGAAACACGCGCAAGTACAGGTAAGATGTCAGCATTTCAGTTTTGGATGATTTCATACTGCTTTGCTCGATGAAATTGTGTTGAACAATGTAATCGTAAAGTATATCAGATTTTGTTGTTGCAAAAATCCAATTTTATTCACCCCTTAGCAGTAGTTTTTTTTTGTTTGTTTTTTTGCTGCTGGCTAAATTTCTCAAGATACTAAACAAGCATAGACCAGCATGAATTTCCCAAAAGAAATAATAGAAATGACATTTTCTGTTAAATACATGTCAGGTGAGACAAATGCAACCTTGGAAGCACCTTCATTGGGTGGATAAATGACTACTTTTGCAACATTTTTTGTGAAGTGCAATTAACTCTTGATTGCCTTCGACCATGCTCCTTTTTTTGTCATGCAAAAAATGTGAAAGTGATTCTGCCCATGTCATGTCAGAAACACAGCCAATTGACAGATTAATCCAAATCAATTGCATATGGAAGCACACTAACACACACTGCGCTTTTGTTTTACATCATCATTCCTCAGACTTGTCAAGCAGTCGAGGACTGCGTTGCGCTGAACACGGAACCTTTGAAGCCTTACAAGAGCCTCCAGGTCAGTTCTTGTGTATGAACTATTGTCCAGATGTGCTGCCCATTTGTTCAAAATAAAAAACAATCGTTCTCCAGGATGATATCAACAAAAGGGGCCAGCGTATTCAAGAAATGGTGGATCAGATGAGTAAAATGGGAGATGACCGCGAGCTGGTGGAACAAAAGCACAAAATGACCTTGGCGTCCTTGGAGAAAGACATCCAGGAAATTAATACCAACATAAAAGTGAGCTTCAGAATGGAATGTGAAACTGGCAGATCTGGCTCGTGTCTCAAATCGCTCACTACCTCCTCCCCCCTCTTATGTCAAGGTTACCGACAAAGAGTTGAACATGTTCCAGCAGAAGTTTGAGGAGGAGGTCAGGAAGGATCAGAAGGAGAAGAAGGCCATCCAGGAGGTACTGAAGGCCCTCAAGATTGCGACGGAAAAGTTGGCGGAGGAACGCGCGAGGTCTGTATGGAAAGCCACGCAACCCTGTTTTAAATGTGGCCTCCAACTAAACAATGTTTTTATTTGATCACATGCAGTCTCACCAAACAAATTCGAGCAAACAAGGCCGACTATGACGAGACGTTGAATAGGTGCCTGGAGCTAAAGTATGTCTTGAGACGTTCAAGCACAGTACACTGACTATTTAAATCAAATCATTCTTACAGTATTACTTAAATGGGATGCTAATAAGATTGATTTGATTAGATTTTTTAATTCCATCTTCAAGCAATCAGTCAGCAACCGAGAAGATGAATCTGGATGATGAAATCACGCGCTGCAAAAACTCAACTGCCGCAGCCATCAGGAGGTCGCGCGACGCCCAAGTAAGATGCTTGAAATATTTTGGAACTTTAGACAGTTTAGAGCACAAGTTACCAACCTTTTTTTAAACCTAGCGCTACTTCATGGGAACTGATTCATGTGAAGGCCGACCAGTTGGCTACACAATTCTTTAACAACGAATTAAAAAGAAAATTGTATGTTCCTCTGTATTTGTTTGAAGAAGTCCAAATATTTTGAGTCAACAAACAAACAAAAAAAATTGTAATCCCAACTTTGCTCCACCAGTTGTCCATGCTGGAGAGCAATCGGGATCAGCGTCTGTACGGCCTTCACGCTCAGCTGGCTGATGCCAAGACTCTGCTGGCCAACCTGGATGAACATGTGCAACGGTAAGGAGCAGCGCAAAACCTTTGAATGTAGATTTGGACTTGACTGAACGTGAAATTGATGTCAACTCTTGACTGGCAGATATCCCGTCCTGGAAGTGAGGAGACACATCGTGAGAGCCAAGGTCCAAGAGCTGGAGCAGAAAATTGCTGCTTCCGAGGTACACACGTGGGTTGTAATGCTCAACATATTATTGCCGTCTTGCTGTTCGTGCTCACTGAGCCCTTTTTACTCTGTTAAAAGCTCTTGGTTCCGTGTAAAAGACATCGGTGCAAAATTTCTTTATGCCTCTGATGGGATTGTATCTCCAGATACAATACAAGGAGCAGGTGAAGCAAGTCAAATGTGGCCAGGAGGTAAAGGACGTCCTCAGTAGTAGTGACCAGACTGATCATCAAGTTTCTCTGGTAAGACATCCAGTGAGAAATTTGACGAGCATCCATGGACGATAGTGCTTCCGACTCGGTGATGGTCTTGACTCTGCTGTCTTTCGTGAAACGTTGCAGCTGTCTTCCGATCTGGCCGCGCTGAGTGTTGTTGTCGCGCCGCCGCCGTCAACGGCACCTGCCGCTCCGGCTCCAGCCACGGTGACTCAGAACGCTGCACAGGCTGCTGGAAACACTGTGTTTGAAAAGGCCGTGGATTGCCTGGGCACCTTCTTCCCTGAATACACCAGGTGAAATCATAATGATGGGGGAGCCATTGTCTAATATCAAAATATTGCTTTGTTGCTATTTGGTGCCAAGCAACTATGTTAAACTGAGGGGGAGCTCCATTTTTAGTCAGGTCATAGCCGAGTCTTTTGGGTGGACGCTAAGTACTTGCTGAGTTTCATTCTGGGCTTGGCCTCACTGTAGCTACGCTTAAAGCTAACTACTAACATGAGCAACTCGATAAATGAAGGATGGATTCGTTAAAGCCACATCCATCAGCCACCCTAACTTTGCTACCTTTTGTCATTTTTTTCCCCCCTCTAGGTCAGACTTGATGAGGTTTTTTAAGGATCTGCGGTCATCGAACGGCGGCAGTCTGAGCAGCATGAGCTTGCCGGATATGCTCAGTGGAGTGAGCCATCTGATCCTGGACCAGAAGGTAGAACATTTTAATTCCAAGTGTCTTGCCTCAGATTCATCACATTCACATTGGCGGTGTCCTCTCAGGAGAGCACATCTGCGATCAAATCCAAGAAGGCTGGGGTTGGGGGTGCGGCTACGCCCCCTCTGACAGACCCAGCTTCGGTCTGGCAGAAGTTGGAGTACCAAACACCGGTCAGCGCCAATGCGGTAAGCCGAGATAATTCCTGTGTGAATGACTCAGTTTGTCCATACATAATGTTAAAGTGCTGATTTCTTTTTTTAATCCTGTACAGTGCAGTTATGATTGATTTAACTTTAAGTACAATATGTTTACATTTGACTTCTTCAATGCTGTGGACGTTCATGTTCGTCAACTGGAATCCAGTTCAATGCTGCCGTTGAAAATGTTTTCCAACGAGTGGCATGGTAGATGGTCTCTGCTTTGAAAGGCAGCTAGTGAATTAATGAACTTGATTGTACTTTGAATCTGCATTTCAATGTTAACCAATTATTTGTTGAGGTGGAACTCGGTGTAATACGTTGGAAGAGCAACATCTAATGTTTGCATTGCGTGTGTAATTGCAGTTGAACTTGGACGACCCTTGTATCATCTGTCAGGAAGACATGAGTCCACCCGACCGCTTGGTTTTGGAGTGCAGACACACCTTCCATAAGGAGGTGAGTTGGACAAAGTCACATATTTGGAAGTCTGAAGTCTTAACCATCAATGTTTCAATACGTCACAAATCACTGGCAAAAATCAAGCGAGTTAAGTCCTAAGTAATTAAGTCTGGGTTTAAAAAAATAGATTATCGATTTTGTTGTGTTTGTGTCCAGTGCATCACATCGTGGCTGAAGGAGAAGAGCACGTGTCCTACCTGCCGGAAGGACACCATGTTCAAAGACTTCCCTTTGCTGCCCGGTAGGAGGCGCCATATCCCATGATGCAAACTCTCACCATTTTATTTTCATTTTCACCTTTTATGTAGATGTTTTTGGTCATGACTAATAAAAGTCAAGTTTAAGTTTTCCTGTCAGTAGTTTCACTTCAAACTCATACACAAAATACACATTTTTCCTCACAGAAGTTCATTTGGTTTTTTTTTTATTGGCATTTTTCATTTAAAAAAATGGGGTAATGAGCATTAGTCTAGAAAAAAATATGACCAACACTTTCCTATTATTTTCCCACCTGTAGCATTACAGCACATTTCCAAACACTTATTTACAATACAGAAAATAGCCTCTCAATTTTAAAGTGCATCAGTGATCCAATGAAGGGCCATACATTGTTATGGACGTTCCCTCTACACTCGGGGGTGGGGGGAGGAAATCGGGTGGTACGGCACAGGTAACCCACATAAGGTCCATACATTAACTATGTTTTTTGATCTTCACCACTCGCCCGAAATATTCTTGTCATCAAAATCAGCATTTTGTAGTGTACTGAATATAACCTTCAAGTTTAGCTGTTATTTAAACAACTCTTTTGAATGGTGAACTGTCTTATTTCTTGACTGAATATATACAGGTGACAGACAATACAGCAGTATAAAATATGGCCAATAGATTAAAAAAAAAACCTCTGTCAAATTAGGATTAAGCCTGGGTTGATTGGCCATGCCTTGAGACTGGGGCAGAGAACAGTTGAACCTGCATTTAGCCGATTAATAGGACAGAAGGGTTCTTCCGCCAATTCTCTTATATTGAAGCACTTTTTTTCATGGTCTAAAAAATGCCCAGTACAAAACCACTGTAAATAAATATAAAAAAGCTTGACCCTTTTAAAAAGTTCATCCAAATTGACCTTGCTGATGCTTTTTGGGGTGGGGCGGCAGATACTAACGCGTTCCTTTTTGAGCAGCACGCCCATGAGTGAGAGACATTGATAGCTACTGTACAAAGAGTCCTTTTGAGTGAGCGAGTTTTTTTTTTCTTTCTGGGAAATCCAGAGTCTGTTGGTTCCGTGTCCATTAAATTGAATTTCCACAGTATCTCAAGATATGAACACGGGAGATTTCCTTAGAAGTACGGGGCATGTTTTAAGCAACACTAGCGGATAGTAAAAATCTCAATTTTTCACTCCCTCGTCATCGTATTCACAGTGAAACCAAGATTCCACAGCGGGGATTTGAATGAAGCTGGTGACAATTCAAATTTCTATCTGTCAAATCCTCAGCTCATGTTGTACGTTTTACTTCGTGAGTGGTTGAACGTCCAACATGCACGCACACGCAGCATCCATGTGAAGTGAATTGTAAAACTCAAAAACTGCAGTCCATAAATGGTCCATTGTTCCGTGCGGAGCATACTGACCGCTACTTGGTCCCATCCCTAATCTACACTGGCCTCAAGGAAGATGTAATAAATATTATCAACAATACAATTTGAAAGAAGTACATGATACATGTGTAGACAGTGGTACCTTGACTTACCAGGTAAATTCGTTCCGTGACACTCAATTCAACGTGTATGTCGAATCGATTTTCCACATTTAAATTGTTACGCTCGAAGCACAAACCAAAAAAAAAAAAAAAAAAAAAAAACTTGAGCGAGATGCCATGTATCTCAAAACAAAGGCTTACGTGTAAATAAAGATACCACTGTGTGTATGACTGTAAACTTGCATGCTAAAAGTATGTACACTATGTACACGTGCAGTGGGGGACTGTTGGGAACTGACTCGTGAAAGAAGGCGAGGAATGTCGGTCACGTGGAGCGAGAGCAGAGCTTGGCTACGGATGAGAAGAAGCTGAGGCCCTTGCTCGCTTTGGGCTCTTGCCTTGCGGTGGCAAGTTGGCTTTGGAGGTGCTTGAATACGGCGTCATCAAAAGATGCTTCATCCAACGTCACGGCCTCCACCAGTTTAGTCGGCGAACCAAAGTGGACCAGGAGCTTCTTGACGACGGGCGTGATCACCTCCTCTAGGTTAGCCATTGTCTCAATGTTGTCCATGTGCTGCGGGTTGATCTCCTCGACGGCCCTGCACGACAGATGCTCCACGACCAGCATCAGGGCATCCATCTTCAGAGACTGCTTGCACTTCCGAGGCAGGCGCTGGCCCAGCTGTGTGGCCAACGTGTAGGCCAGGAGGCGAGTCAGCTTGACGTTGAAGGACGCCGTGCGATCCCACCTGGAAGAAAGATTGGTCGACGGCCCCGGAATGTCCGTGCGCGCCGAGTGCTGTGGGGTCGCTTGCGTTGGAGGAGGCTGTGACTCCGAAGCTGCCGAGGAACTCTTATGGGTTCGCCCTCCGTCTTTGGGAAGCGTCTTCTCGCTCATGCGGCGGCTCTGCGGGGGGTCCTGGTCTTCGTCCGTGTTGAGGGCGGTGACAACCAGTTGGTTGATCTCGCTGACGGCGCCGGACACTTCGTCAGCGTACGTCTCCTCGCCTTCTGGCTCCGTCTCCATCCAGAGGAGCAGCTGCTGCAAGAACCTCCAGGCCGCGTCTTCCGTCATGGCGTACAAGACCTCGGGGGAGAACTTCTGCCCGCCATCCCAGTTCTTCTTCCCCCGCCGCCCCCACAGCACAGAGTCCATGAAAGGCGTGTTGGAGCGGCTGGAGGGCACCTCGTAGACTTCGCTCTGACAGGACATGAGGTACTCATACAGACGAGAGGAGAGATCTTGGGAGAAGCCCCGGAGCTTCTCGTCCATGTAGCGCTTCATCTTGGCCTCGCGGGCTTCCGGCTCCATCTGGTTGAGGTCATCGAACATCTTGGCCACCCTGTCCTGGATGGCCTCAAATTCAAACATGGGATTCTGTGATGGCCTGACATGCAACGTGCTGGACCTGAAAGCGCCCCCTTTGCTGTCTCTGGGCGACTTTGGCTGATCTGGCCTGAGGGACACCAGACACGCATCTTGGTTTTTAAAGGCACGTTTGAGACCTCCCAGCATGCGCGCAAACTGCAGGCGTGCAAACTTGAAGAAGCGGAATCTTCGCAGTTTGACGTGCCAGTCCGGGCAGGGGCTCTCCTGCGACTTGAAGAAATTCTTGACTTTGTTGGAGATGAGCTTCAGGTTGAGATTGAAGCGTGTCAGGCGGCTTTCGACGCGGTCCCCAGAGCCGCGAAAGGGCTCCTGGATGATGCTTTTCGTGATGTCAAGCGCAGCCATCAGAGCGCTCTGCTTGGCACTTGGGTCGGTGTGTTCGGACACTTTCTCAAAGTCCGCCTTGCTCGAGTGATCGCTCACAATCGTCATGTCCACTCTGTCGGATTCTTGGCTCAATGTCTCCACGTCCACTGTGGGTTCGAGTTGGCTGTGTTTCTCGCCCTTACTGGCGCGGGACCACTTTAAGAGGATTCCGCTCACAGCGTCCGTCATGTCGCCGGCTTTCATAGCGGAGCGGCCGCACAGCACCACGCATGGCGTGCGCGCCCGAGCGAACACATGTCTCAAATACTCCACGGCTTTTCGAAAGATGGAGGCCAGGTTGCTGACGCTGGACATGGTGCTGCGGATGAAGAGCGTGGGGTCCGATGGCCATGCGGCGGCGCTCCGGGCTACGGACAAGGCCGACGTCACCCGGTGCTTCACCTCCGACTCCACCAGTGTGGTGAGCTCCACCGCGCCCTCGTACTTCTGCGGCGGGAGGTCCAGGGCGGCGGCGAATGTCTCAGTGATACACTCGCTCAGCTTTGGACTGCAGCGGTCAATGGCATTACTCATCTGTGGTGGTGGGAGGTAATCAGTGCAAGTTGTTACTGTTAGGACATTTTTCAGGTATCTTCTTTACGTGATTCTTTTTCTGGTCATTTTTTTACTTTTACTCCCTACTTTTGAAAAACCATCTGTACTTTCTACACTTTACTTTGTTTAAAAAGGCCCACTACTTTTTTAAACCTCCACGAATGAGGATATGGCACCAAAAACATGTAATGATATGGTTAAGGTTATTTTTTTTGTTTGTTTTTCAGTTATCAAGATCTAATTTGTTTAGTTTTTGATAGGGGAAAGCTAGCTGGCTTCTAACCAAAAACATGGAACTGGTCAGTTAGCAAATGAAATTGACAGTGAAAAATCATTTTTACTTTCCAGTAAGTACATTTAA
Source organism: Idiotropiscis lumnitzeri (assembly GCF_059441095.1). Taxonomy (NCBI): domain Eukaryota; kingdom Metazoa; phylum Chordata; class Actinopteri; order Syngnathiformes; family Syngnathidae; genus Idiotropiscis; species Idiotropiscis lumnitzeri. The sequence continues at coordinate 13,598,961 of NC_142407.1, forward strand.
GATGTTTTATGTTGTTGTTGTTGTTGATTCAAAACTTTACCATTACTTTTTTTATTTTAAGTTTATACTTGTGTACTGTTCATACAGAGTGTCGGTTTTTCATTTACTTTGTATTCTCAGTTGATTTTCCCAAAATGTTGACAACTCTAAATTGACACAGATAATGAATTTGTACTTTTTAAATCTAAGACTGTTTTTTTTTTAGTATGTAGTTTGTACTTCTACTTTTAGAAGTCATTCTTTACCTAGATATCTGTATTTCTGAATATACAGCATGAGTATTTTTGCCTAGTCCTTAAATTAACAGTACCAAGTACATTTCACATTTTATTGCGTTAACTGTAAGGGTTGAATCTGTTCTTCAACTTGCGATTCATTTTTGGGGGGGAATTGAATATACACCAGTCATTTATTACACAAGTCTATGTCCTAATAGAGGAGTTGAATCCATATTTATACTTTTACAAGAGACAGTTAAATTGTTTAACATATGTGTGTGTAGTTACACTTGAGAACATAACGTCAGTACTTTTGCCAACTGTAAAGTAAGAACAATAATTATAACGTTTGTACTTGCGTGTACTTCCGACTTTTACATCACCCCCCCCCTCCCAACTCCACATGATATTTACAAATGTACTTGTACTCGAGTGCAGATTTTGAGTACCGTAGTTTTTACACCTGTACTGACCTGAGCCTGAGACGCTTGTCCTCGCAGGTGCTCGCTGATGGCGGGCTGCAGCTGCCGCACCACCTCGGAGGAAATTCTCTGGATCACGTCGCTGATGGTGTCGGCCAGGACGGCCTTGGTCTCCGAGTCGGGGGTCCCGGCCACCAACAGAGCCCACTGGGCCGCGGAGATGAGATTAAAGCGGGACTTGACCAGCTCTAGGATGGCGTCCACCTTCAGTAAACGATCCGGCTCCATTTCGGAGATCGCTTCGGTCACAAGGTCGGGTCCACTACATTTAGACAGCGTAGAACCGTATATACAAAGTCACGCAAACACAAGTGGTTCTGTCGAATTGCCCCCCGGTGAAGTGTCGGCCTTGATCTTTGTACAAAAGGCGACGTCACTGGCGAACTCTCGACGTCTAGCTGTGGTCGCCCATCACCAGACGTGACGTCACAGCCTGTAAGACTTTACTTCTTGTGTTGTAGTCCTCTTGTGTGTTTCCTCAACTACTAAATTGGGCTAAACATGTCATCTCTTATAAGTGTTGTTCTACATCACACTTTTTTAAGAGACCCCGAAAAATAAAATAAAATCCACAAGGTAATCTTTTTCCAAGGGTTCTCAAACATTTTTGGTCCATTAGACACAAATTCCAAGTGTACCCCTGAATTCCAACAAATTAAGGACTTTGCCCATTTAAGAGAAAAGTCACAATGTTGACTACATTCGTTATTTAAAGAAAAATAATTACAATGTTATGAGAATTAAGTTGTATTTCTAGATAAAAAAATTATGCTCCATATAAAATTGCTCTTAATTCGCGTAAAATTGACAAATATGCTGTTTCTTGAGCAAAATATGACTTAATTCCTGCTGTTTTTAATTTTTATTTTTTTTTTACAAGCAATGATATCAGACTATTTGACAATTATATTACACTCAAACCTAAGATAGGGAGGAGTAATTGGTTGTATGGGTGTACACATTTATATGATTTGATTTATTGTAACAACAAAAAAGATCTCTTGTTAGTAATAAAATAAAATAAAATGTTTTTTTATAATCAATTTATGTGAATCTTAATGTCGAACAGGGAATATTACATTGTCAATATTGAGTGAGTTGCGAAAGCGTTTACAATCGTAAATTTAAAATAACGTTTAATTTGAAACATTTACCGAAAACGTCTCAGCGGAGCATGACTTGCGTTCCCATATCCCGGAAGTAACCAGTCAAACTATCTTAATCGGCCAATATATGAACAATTTAAGTCTTTCAGCGTGTAAATTGCCTCCCTCTCTAACGACTGGTTTGGCGTGTGACGACCGGAGATGAGCGTCACGTTGGACATACGACTAAAAAGAGCCAACAAAGTTTACCATGAGGGTGTAAGTACGTCGAACGGGATGTGATGCTAACGGGCTAAGCTAAGTTTTTACTGAGGAGGAGGCGTCATCCCCCTCGTCTCATGACTTAAACCTCGTTAGCGTATCGTTTTGTATATTCATTGCACAGTTATTACTGATTATAAAATTCTTTGTCTGATATGCAAATGTTAAATAAAATTAAGCAAAAAAACATTGTTAGCGTATCTTCACACTGAAACAAGTTTTCCCTTTTATTTTCCTTTCACCGTTTGATTCCTAGTAGAAATACAGGTATAAAGGGAAATTATTTTTAGAGCAAATTCACTTGTTAAAATATGTCTGTTTTCTGTAGTTAAACTTTTAACTTACATTTTTTGGCGGGTTTGGGTTTTTATTGTTTACTTTTTTCTTGTCAGTTATTAATGTAACGCGATAGGCATTTTTTTAATTTATACTTTGTTTCGTGGTAAACATTGTAGTTCTGTTTAATTGGCCGCATGGTTATTAGTACATCTTTGGAAAAATCGATGTCATAACTGGGGTTTCTAGATACAATTGTTGCCAGGTTTGTGGATTGTTTTGGTGCGCCTAATAAAGTGGACAGTCCTTAATTATGTTTCTGAATGGTGATGTACATTAAACCATTTCCAAACAGAATACACCTTTTGGATTTTTATTTTATTGGTATTGGACCCAGTGTGAATTTGATTTGGGATTCAAAATTAGTCGTAGCTTAGGTTGCGTCTTCACAGGTGACAGACAGTGTTTGTCTATCATCATGCAGGAGTCTGTGGCCGGCGTTATTGTCCTGGCATGCAAGGAGGCCATGCAACATCACGGTATCTCCCTGAGCATGGAAGGCCTGGTCAACCTGCAGCTGAGCTCCAAGAGCGTGGGCGTCTTTGAGGCCTTCTACAACTCAGTCAAGGTCAGACAAAATAGTTGAAAGGGATAACACAATCTCGTAATGGTACCGGGCTATTGGGCCGCTGTTAATGTAGAACCCTGATCAGTTCTGTGATTGTCTTGATTTGATTGCAAGTACATTGACTACATTTGACACGTCCGCAGCCCATCTCACTGATCAGCTGCACCATCGAGGTGGCCAAGGCCGGGAAGATCCCAGGAGGCAAGACTGAGATCCCCTTTGAGTTCCCCCTCAACGCCAAAGGCAACAAAGCTCTGTACGAAACCTACCATGGGGTCTTTGTCAACATCCAGGTGTGCGCACAACACAAGCATCTGCCTCAGTTCTTGCCGTTTCTTTGCATTTGTCCAAAATAGTCGTCCTCTTTATTTTTAAGTGCCACTTTGACTTGACCCAAATTTTAATCTAGTCCAAATGTTGTTGGTTGCATGCAGTACACTCTCCGCTGTGACTTGAAGCGCTCCCTTCTGGCCAAAGACCTCAGCAGGAGCTGCGAGTTTATCATGCACTGTCAGGTAGGGAAAATACACTGAAAACACACCAATTGACACGTTGCAACAATAAGCAGCGGTCCTTTGGTATATGAGTCAAATTTGTTCCTTGAACCCATTTGCATCTCCGAACTTGTTTTTTATTTTAAACAACTTTTCAATGGGTGATATCACACAAAATCATTCCGCAGTCAAGTCTTTTTTTTTCCTGACACAAAAAAAAATAAAAATGAAATTTTCATTTTTTTGGGGGGGTCTTGTCTCATCAGGGCTCGTGTTGCTTGCTAAGACATTTAAGGAAAGTGCAAAAATGCTCCATTTTGTGTAAAATACGCCTGCATTAAGCGTTGACTGTGTTGCTGTGTATCAATGTTAAGCCACAGAAAGTGAACGTGGGCGCCACCCCGGTCAACTTCACCATCACACCCGACACCCTGCAGAACATCCGCGAGGTAGCGCAAATCTTATGACTCCTTTCCCATCGTCCGGTTGCTGTCGAAGTCAAACTCACTCGCAAGTGTTCGTCCTCAGCGGGGTTTGCTGCCGAGGTTTCTCATCCGAGGCCACCTGGACACCACCACCTGCGTCGTAAGCCGCCCGCTGACCGGAGAGGTGATGGTGGAGAGCTCCGACGTCCCAATCAAGAGCATCGAGCTGCAGCTGGTTCGAGTGGAGACCTGCGGTGAGGCCCTTAGGCTCGTTCCTTTCGCTTAATTTTTTATTTAGGCAGAAAATGTCAAAAACATTCTTTCATAGTCCTTTCCAACATGTATGCTTGTGGATGGACAAACAGAAATCAGTAAGAGATCTGAGTGCGGTGAAGGATCAGCCCTTGATTTTGCACTTGTACAGTATAGACAAAGACTACTTCATGTTTCCAGCAGCACACCTTCAGTTAAAGTGTCTTGATTTATTCTATTTTTTTTATTAGATTTTTTCATAATAATCTTCAGACTTCAATGTTTTGTGAATATGAGATGTGTTGTGAATGTCTTTTTGCGCAGGCTGCGCCGAAGGCTATGCCCGAGACGCCACAGAGATCCAAAACATCCAGATAGCCGAGGGCGATGTCTGCCGCGGGCTGCCCATTCCCATCTACATGGTGTTCCCCAGGCTCTTCACCTGTCCCACCCTGGAGACTACCAACTTCAAAGTCGGTCAGTAGGCCCTTGACGCAGTTATGAAATGTCATTCTACGTCAACAATGTACAGCCGCACTTGAGTCCGATGTTGGCAAGCTGATGGACAAATAGTCCAGGTCTGCAATAGAAGTGGTTAAAAAAAAATAAGAAACGTGTATGTCAAATGTAATTTTCCAAATAATCAAATAAAAATGTGCACTTTCAAATATTTACATGCAATTCATTCACAGGCTGCTGTTTTAAAAATACAGTTCCTTACAGTCAGTCATCTTTGTGTATTTTGAGATTTTTCTCCGCCTGACAGAATATTGTGTTGTAACAAGTTGACTCTCCTTCCACCGGAAAAATAAGGTGTTACAGCTTTTTTTCTCTTTTGTAATTAGCTGTAGAGCTTGGGTTGCTTTCATCAAAAACACTGGTTTTTGAACAAAAAGCGGAGAAAATTGGCTTTTTGTGGCAAGTAGTTTATTTACAGATATACAACTAAGAAAAACTCTGGGAGCGATGCTGACTCACCATATGGCTCGAGTTGAACATCAAGTTTTTTTGTTTTTTTTTACATGTCATGATCGCGACACTTTACAACATACATATGCATACTCGTGTCAGGGGCCTAAACTTGTTCACTTCCAACGTGTTGCCATTTAACTCATGGTGGATGTGGCTAGCTGAGAGTCACCGCAGTCTTTATATAGATTAATGATAAAAAAAAATGAATCCACAAGTTTTAATGAACACATTATAGGAAATATGAATGAATGCAAAAATTATATTACAGGACTCTTGATTATGTAAATAATTGGTGGGCTGCACTTTGCCCACCCCTGGGGTGGAGTAACTACTCCACTTACATATGGAATTACAAGAGAAAAAAAAATCCATACCATGTCTGGTGAGATTCAATACGATTGTGTACCAAGCGTTTGTCATTACACTGGCATCTTGCAGTTTGTATGTTGACCTAAGCTACGTGTTTCTTTCCTCGTAGAGTTTGAAGTCAACATTGTCATCGTGCTCCATGACGACCATCTGATCACTGAGAACTTCCCTCTGAAGCTGTGCAGGCTCTGAGTCCAGAGTTTGTTTTTTTTTATGGACGAATAAAACGGTTGATGAATCAAGGTTTGATTCATTTAATTAAAAAATGTCTTTGAAAGTGCAATTTCCCCCCTTTTCAGGTATGACTGAAGCTCTGAGGTCACTGAAAACGCAAAGTATGGACATGTTAAAAAGGTGAACGAGCAACTTCAGTCAAACTGAGTCCTTGACTGTATCTTAGCTAGTTAACTTAATCTGGCACGTTTGGTTCATAACTCCGCCTGAGATATTGCAGTTTGTGCTAGTCGATTCATGTGAAATACATGATCGATACTTCTGATTGAATCAGCGACATGGATAGCAGCACATTAGGGCTGATAGGGGGCCCTGAGGAGCATCTCTGGGGGCTTTTAATTGGACAGTGAGATGCTTCATGACAACGTCGTCAAAATAAGCCTCATCCAACGTCACGGCCTCCACTAGTTTATCAGGCGTGCCGAACTCGGCCAGGAGATTTTTCACCACAGGTACGATGACCTGCTCCACGTTGGCCAGCGTCTCGATGTTGTCCATGTGCCCAGGGCTGATTTCCTGCAATGCCTTGGACGACAAATGCTGCACGACCACCATCAAGGCGTCCGGATTCAGAGACTTCTTGCACTTCCTGGGCAGGCGCTGGCCGAGCTGTGTTGTCAGCGTGAAGGCTAACACCTCACTCAAGTCCTTCAAAGATAGGGGTTCCGAATCGGAAGATGTTGAGGTTCTCGTGCAGCTTTCGATCACGTTTGAGGAAAATCTTTTGCTGTCTGGTTTTGCAACCTCGTTATCAGCTTCCCCAGAGGTCTCGTCTTCCAAGTCTTCGCTTGTGTTAAGTGCAGTGACGACCAGCTGGTTGATCTCGCCGACGGCGCCGGATACTTCATCGGCGTATGTCTCGCCGTCCTCCGTCTCCAGCCAGAGTAACAGCTGCTGCAGGAACCTCCAGGCAGCGTCTTCCGTCATGGCGTACAAGACCTCGGGGGAGAACTTCTGCCCGCCATCCCAGTGTTTCTTCCCCCGGCGACCCCACAGCACCGAGTCCACGAAAGGCGTGTTGGAGCGGCTGGAGGGCACCTCGTAGACTTCGCTCTGACAGGACATGATGTACTCATACAGGTGAGATGTGAGTTCTTGGGAGAAACCCCGGAGCTTTTCATCCATGTAGCGTTGGATTTTTGCTGCGCGAACTTCCGGTTCCAGCTTGCTGAGATCTTCAAACAATTTTGCCACCATGTCTTGGATGGCCTCAAACTCGAACTTGGGATGCTGCGACGGCCTAACGTGTAAGGTGCTTGACCTGAAGGTGCCTTTGGACTCCCCTCTTGGGGACTTTTGCTGATCTGGTTTGAGGCACACGAGACACCCTTCTTGGTTCTTGAAGGCACGCTTGAGTCCTCCCAACATGCGAGCAAACTGCATGCGTGCAAACTTAAAGAAACGTAACTTACGCATATTGATGTTGCTGTTTAGACTGGCAGTCTCTTGTGAGTTAAAGAAATTCTTGACCTTGTTGGAAATGAGCTTCAAGTTGAGGTTGAAGCGCGTGAGTCTTTCCACGCGGTCCCCGGAGCCACCGACGGGCTCCTGGATGATGCTTCTGGTTATGTCGAGTGCAGCCAACTTAGCGCTTTGCGTGAACCCCGAGCCGGAGTGTTCGCTCCCTACATCCAAGTTATCAATGTCAGAGTTTTGACTCACTGTCTCGACATCCACCTGGTTGGCAATTTCCTTGGATTTATCTCCCTTACCGGCGCGGGACCACTTTAAGAGGATTCCGCTCACGGCTTCTGTCATTTCGCCGGCTTTCATAGCGGAGCGGCCACACAGCACCACACATGGCGTGCGAGCCCGAGCGAAAACCTGCCTCAAATACTCCACGGCTTTACGGAATATGGAGGCCAGGTTGCCCACACTGGACATGGTGCCGCGAATAAAGAGAGTGGGGTCCGACGGCCACTCGAGGGTGTTGCGGGCCACGGACAAGGCCGACGTCACCCGGTGCTTCACCTCTGACACCACCAGTGTGGTGAGCTCCCCTGCGCCCTCGTACTTCTGCGGCGGGAGGTCCAGGGCGGCTGCAAACGTCTCAGTGATGCAGTCGCTCAGCTTTGGACTGCAACGGTCGATGGCCTTAATTACCTGCAGTGGTGGGAAGTAGTTGATTTAGCCACATTATCTCACAAAGGTGAGTGCCCCCGTTTGTATTTTGCATCGTTTTTTAAACGGGATAGCGATGAAGAAATGACTTTTTTGTACCGCTTGTTTAACTGTAACGTTAGCATTTTTTGAGCTTGCATGATGCTGCTGGCACTGGCGAGCTACAGGAACCACGAATGCCAACGTGTACTGTGACATACTAAGGCCGAGCATTACCTTCTCCTTTGAGAAACTGGGCGCTAGTGATATGTGATACCGACCCCACACTTATCTCCAGGATGACAAAGAAACTGAGGCTAAAGGTGGTGGACTGGACAACCATGCCTCCAGAACCAGACCGTATCGAGCATCTGGGACATCTTCCAAAAGGTGAAGCAGCAAGGTCTCTCGGTGCACTAACTCAAGATTTCCGATTTCAAGAGGGTTAAAGCAGTGTTGCAAAATGCTGGTGGCCGATGGCCACACAAAATGTTGACATTTTTTCATTTGGATATTTTCCCTCAGGGGTGTACTCACTTTTGTTGCCAGTGGTTCAGACGTTAAGGTTGAACATGCAATTGCTTTTTTATTTTAAGCCTTTTTTGTCACATTTATTAAATGTGTTAGTATGACCTGGCAGATGTTGCAAAGAAACTTCCCGTCTTTTTTTGTTTTCTTCATTTATACCCGAGTACAAAGTGTGAGTATTTTTTTTCCCCCATCAGTTCTGACCTGAGTCTGAGACTCTTGTCCACGCAGGTGGTCGCTGATGGCAGGCAGCAGGTGCCTCACCACGTCGGAGGAGATCCTCTGGATCACATCGCCGATGGTGTCGGCGATGATGGCTTTGGTCTCCGAGTCGGGGGTTCCCGCCACCAGCAGAGCCCACTGGGCCGCGGAGATCTGCTCGAAGCTGGCTTTCACCAGCTCCAGAATGACTTCCTTCGGGAAAGTTTCGGCCTCCATTTCGAGGTGGCTTGGACACAATTTCACGAGTCGGACGACGTCATCGATTTTGACAACGTGTGACGACCGATGACTGAAAAGTCCAAATCTCGGTGGAATTTAGGTTTGCGGGGAAAATAAGTTTTGTTGAGACTCAGAATTTCCTCTTTTAATGTGGACTGGGGGTCCTCGGTCAATTCTAAAAGGGGGAAAGAAACAAAAATAGTCACATTTATGGGGAATACCACCATAATTACTGTGAATCTCATTTTATGGCTTTTGCATTCTATTGATTTTTAGATATTGATTTCTTCTGTAAAGTATTGTGAGTATTCAGCTCTCTTATTGCAAGTTACTGTAACCACTAACTGAAGACTTTTGGGGGCAAAAAAAAATGTACAAACCCCTGATGTCCCCTGGCATTTTATCTCCTGATGTTGGCATATCTACTGTATTTTGTCAGAAATATTAACTGAATACAGGGTTAAATTAAACGTTTTATTAATCTGCTGAAGCTTTTTGTCTTGGCTTGTTGCTACTTACGTTTTAGCATTTTAGACAATGTAATTCATAGCATAGCACAGCATTTCTTTATTTATTAATTTTCAATTTGCACCCCCCACGTTTTATATTTAGACATTTCCCCAGATTCTAAAGCATTTCAAAAACTTTCAAAAACGAATGTTCATGCACTGTAGCTTTACATTTCGGGAATACTTCTTATTAATAAGGCCATTGCGTAGCGAATTACATGTGCTTGTAATGTCAGGGTGACTCACCTGTGTAGGCCAAAAAAAAAAAAAAAAAACAGCAATTCTTTACAGCATTGTAGGTATTAAGTGGATGACAAATAAGAAATGGAATTATTTGTATGACTCTTGCAGGAGCTGAGTAACAAGAGGACTTACAACACAGGAGCTAAAGTCGCGCACTCACATTCACAGTGTGACGTCACGGCGACTCACGGGCCACCACAGACAGACGTCGCTCGCTCGCCAGTGACGTCATCTTTTGTACAAAGATTAAAGCCGACGCTCAACGTATGTGGAAAAAAAATGTGGACCCAAACCAGTGACGTCACAACCCAGCGTCCGAAGCGATCCCAAGATGGAAGCGGGTAGTTATGTTCAAGATGGACGCCATTGACGAGTTGGTAGGAAGGAAGCGCTTCATTATCACCACCGCCTAACCCCGACATATTAAATGAAAGACGACTACCAGCATTGTAAGCTAACTTAATATACATTGTATCTAAAACAACAGTTCAAGTGTGCAAAATAGTTAAATACTGGAATATTGTCAAATGATTTTGGTGAGAGGTAACCCTGAAAGATGTACTGAGTAACAATGAAGTCGAGTAAGAGTCGTTAGTGCACATTTCACCCGTCAAAACAAATCAAAATGATGACGTTTGTGCAGTTGCATTAAGTCTTGTCTAGTTTGTGTTTCGAGTTGTACATCAAAACAAAACAAGACACTAAATGGGCTGTTTGGCAGTTGTATTTCCACCTTAGTCATCTACCGTACTCATTTTACGATCATTCTCGACCCGTGGTGGGCGGTCAAGGCCTTCTTTGCTGGCCTAACATCATATTTATGCTAATTATCAAATTTTATAAAAATAAATTGTAGGTGTATGTACTGTACAGTTGATAGACAGTTGTGATAGCCAATCAGATCACTAGTTGGTCACAGTAAGCCTTCTCGCAGGCCTCATGTTGAAGGTGCAAACGTGTCCTGTAATTCGATAATCACTTGTAAGAGGGCAAGCCCAAGCCTGAAATTCTTACCCGGCGACCGTTCAAAAATCTAAATTCTATTCTTGCTTTTTTAACCCACAGTGATCGGAAGAGACAAACGTGTAGATTTGATTGAAGATATACTTGCAAGGCCATTTTCAAGACGGACCTTTCAAGAAAAGCTGAGTCGAGGTGGTCCAACACTCACTAATGTGTAAGTGTGTGTCTATCTATTATTTTTCCAACCGTCGTATCATAAATGATTGCATTATGAAGGGAGACTAAGTACACAAGATTGACTCTTTTTTTTTTTATATCAAGTATGTTATGTCAGTGAAAAGATGAGCCGTCTTTTGGAGGATTGACTGTTTATAGCAAATAGTTTCAAATGTTGTCACAACAGGGAAGCGTGAGCGAAGTCCACAATAAAAGAGAAAAGGAAAAGTCGGGCCAACCTTTTTGTAGTCACTGCCTTAAAACCCATCACATTTGACTCTAGTACATGAAGTTGCAATTTGTTTTGTTTTTAAAACACCAAAAATACAAATATGTCCCTATTAGCAGTGCTAAATAATGCTGCCAAAACTATGCTGCCCTCAGCATGGACTAATACCTAACGACAAGTGAGTCCTTGTACTAGTATTTCTTGTGCTATATTCTAATATTTATTTCTTATCTTAGCGTTACGTATTCAAGCATTTCTGATTTAATTTTCAGTCTGCTACCAGTTGGCTGATTTCGCCGTTTTTCGTCGCTTGCTACATATGTTAACCATCTGGTGCTTTAGCTTAGCATTTAGCATATAAGCCCTGCTGATTAATTTCCACTCTGTTGCCTGTTAGGATGTTGTCTCTCTTTTCATTAAGGATGACTGTTAGACCAGGTGGCTTGTCCTTTCCATCCTTCATTCCGATAACATCTAGGTTAGGCAGGCTTTTAATTTGCATAAAAGATACATTTTCTTTACAACTTTATTTACTGGATTCTTGATCACGAGATATCGGACTCCCCATCCTGCAGCCCCAAACATGTGTGTAATATGTCCCAGATTCCAGACCCGACTAAACGGCGTGAGCTACTCTTTCTTGTAGTCTTCCTCCAGCTTCAGCTTTTCCGCATTGTTGAGGAATGTGGCATCATTGATGACCTGAACTTTGTCAAAGAAGTTGAAGTCTGCCACGTATCTCCCTCCAGCCGTGCTGAAAATCACCGGTTTGAACTCGTAACCCCACAGGATCTCGTTGGGCACGTAGGACGTCCTGCTCTGAGTTGTTGCCGCCGTAGACTCCATGGTGGCGTTAAGCGTCACCAGCAGCTCGATGTCACGGCTGTGCAGATTTTCTGCACTCAGTCCGGCCAATGGGCTGTGCTCGTCTAGGATGTGGTAGAAAGTGAGCGGTAGGATGAGGAACGGGCACTCGCTGCTGGAGTCCATAAAGAAGTGCACCGAAGTCTGGTGGACTTGTGTTTTCTCGCCCTCTTGGGTGACGTTGGCGTGGAGGAGCTTGCCGGTGAGATGGCACTGGATGAGCAGACTTTTGCGCATGTTGGCGACTCGAATCATCAGGCAGAGTTGCCCGTTCCGGCGGCATACCACAGCACAATGGCTGAACTTGATGGTCTCGGCTCGCTTCTTGGGCCGTGCCAACTTGGCCAGGAAGGCCCCCGTGACGAAGATCTCTGCCAGGCCGGTGATGACCAACTGGGCCACCAGGGTAAAGATGGCCAGCGGGCAGTCCTCTGTGATGTAGCGAAAGCCGTAACCGATGGTGGTCTGCGACTCCAGGGAGAAGAGGAAGGCACCGGTGAAGGTTTTGACGTTCTCCAGGCAGGGAGTATGGTTGGAGCTGAGGTTGGCCTCAAAGTCGCCGTTGCCCATGCTGATGAAGTAGAAGAACACGCTGAAGATGAACCACGTCATGATGAAGGTAGAGGCAAACAGGGTGAGCTTGTAGCGCCACTTCATGTCCACCACTGTGGTCCAGATGTCGTGCAGGTACAGCTTGACCATGCCCTCCACGTTGTTGATGCGCACGTTGTTGTGGCCGTCTTTGGACACGATACGCAGACGGACTTCAGCTTTTCTCACCGCCATCATGCTGTTTAGACACGGCCTCTCCAATTTTAGGACGAACTGAGGAAAAAAAATATAAAAACTGTCTTACGAAGCACTGACCAAATGTATTCGCTTGTAGTGCTACTAGTCCAGAAAATGTTACGAGCGTATTTAAAAAAAAAAAATCAACTTTTATGAGGAAATAGTCAATTAGTTCCAGTTGTAATGACTCAGAGTTAAGTATTCATCTCATTACACAATATTTGCCCTTCTATTTTTTTTTTTTTTTTTTACACATCTTGCATATTTTTCTCTCAAAAACAATGACTCGCGATTAAATAACTATCCAAAATGTTAGACCACCTCAACATTATAATGTTAATCCATTAAAATACACTTTTCTTCCACATATGTATATATATGACAGTGTTATTATAAAATTAGACGCCTCAAATGTTTTCCTGTGCTATAAACATGCGGAAGCAAAACACAGAGTAGTCACTCCAATGCCCCCAAAGAAATGACCTATTACGTTCCGTCTTGGGTCAAAGATTGCAGTTTTTGGTTGAAAGTTAACTTTACTGCTGTGAATTATTCCAGGAGAAAATAGATTGAAATGATTGTGATGAATTTGTGGCCTTTCTCACCTTCGGAACACGTCGTCTTTAGGTCCACTTTGTGTTGTTGTAACGCTCGTCCGTGAACATCTCTTGATCGTCGTCGTCGTCGTCGTCGTATGTTCTTTCTCCTCCTTTTGTCCCGCCTTGCCAAGTGAACTTTAGCACCCTGTGGAAAATATCCCATAATTCCTCCCCTCCCACCTCTCCTCTCATGTACCTGTCCACCAGGTAGTGACGGGGGAATCCTCAGGACAGACGTGGTTTTGTTTTGGCATTTTTTTTGTTTTACGCTTGTTGTTGCTTTCAACACTCGCCCGGATTTATGTCCATCCTACTCTGAAGGTCACCAATGAACTGATAAATAGCGGTGCCGCAATTAAAAACCGTAATTCTAGAAGGGGTTTTCGCCAGGGTGTAACACAAATCGATTTGATTCGGAAAATCGCTTTCTGATTTAAAACATCCGCGTGCTTTGGATCGAATCGACACAACCTGTTGGCTTTTTCTTAACGCAACACAAAAGGTGTTAAGAGACAATTAGATACATTGGAAGTTGAGTGAATGAAGCAGCGAGTTTCCGGGGGTGTTTTATGATGGTGATAGTTTGGCCCGGCGTCAAATTTGTTACTTTTACATTTCTCTTATGGGAAGGAATTGTTCAAGAATCTGAATGGAAAAAACAAAAATGATAACAGCTCGTGTTCAACCTGTCAATCCCTTATGGAAAAAAAACCCTACTTGATGTCATGTCACTTGTGCTCCTGCCGTCCCACGTGTTGACCTTGAATGGCAAGCTTTGTTATTAACCGCATTGTTATTGGCTGCATTCCTTCAGGTTAGATATTTGTGCATGTCAGTGTATGTGCGGCTCAACAGTGTTCTGTTTCCGTCTTGCTTATCAAAGCCGCAGGGACATTGTACTCTGCGTAATTTGAAATAAAATAGCCAGTTTCTATTTGAGGCCTCCTTGTATTCATGAAATGAAATCAAATTTAAATTATCCACCTGCAGCAAACCAAAAATGATGTCGTCTTCTGTGTTCCGTCATTTTTTTCACGACTACCTATATAATATATGCTGTATATTTGCTAAATAATAATAATAGTAATATTGAGTTGACCCAGTTAATTTTCCTTTTATCCTGAACCGTAGCGTACAACATGGGCACATCAGGCCTGGAGATGTTGCCTTGATTTTCACCCAAAATTGCAAGCTGTCATCTTTGAGGCGCCGTAAGCAATATTTGTTTTTGATAGAGTTCAGAAAATGTTAGATTTAAGCTAAAAATTAAATAAAAATCTTGTTACACTTTTTAGGCAAAAAAAATATACAGTACTTGTTCGTTTTATCACATAATTCCAAATTTGAAAATTATGGTGCTCTTGTTTTAATTTAAAATGTACAAATCCAGTGTTACAGAGTGCCACTGTCAGCTCATTTCAATTACATCATTGAAGCACATGTGCTAATTGCCTATTGGTCATAAATGTATATACAGATACAACACATATATAAATGTCCAATAAATGAACACCAAACATGGTAAAAGAGATTCAGTTCATGTTCATTCAAAACAGATTTATTTACATCAAGAAATGCTTTGATGAGCCTTTGTTTGCTGTTAGGCGAATTCTTAACAATTGTCGCCGTCTAGTGGCCGTTTGCGAGATTGCACATTGGCGGAAGATTCATTGAGCTTGTGTGTTGGCGGCGGCAGCGGCGACTCGGAGGATTCCACGCAGCACCTTGTAGTTGCCGAGGGGCTGGTTCTCCTTGGGGGGGTAGCAGGCCCCTAGTTCGGTAGCGTATGAGTACGGGAAGCGTAGTACCCAAAGGCCGTCGGGCGGCAGCGCCAAATCTGTCTGCTCCGGGTGGAACACGGGGCACGGCGGCGGGCCGGGCTGTACCTGCAAAATATGTTTGCGCCATAATAAATGTGTTCATTTTATTATGTAAAAAAGTGAATGCCTGCATCTCCATTTTCAGTTTAAAGAAATAATTAAATTTGTCCTAAAATTGGAAGAAATATATTTGTAGATAATTGCATGTTATTTTTTATATAAATGTTTTTTCATTCAATAATTTAGCTTTTTTAAAATGTAACAATTATTTTAAGAAAACATTTGCCTTTTTTAAATGAAAAGATGTTACGTAAAAATGTAAAACTAGATTGTCTTAAGTATGTTTCCTTTCTACATGGAAAGCAATTGGAGAAGCATGCTTTTTATTGTCTGTGGCGTTTACCTGAGGGTTGAGGGTGACTTCGAGTGGTGCGTCGGGCACCACAATAAAAAGCCGCACCAGCTGAGCAAAATGAGGCTTTACCCCTCGTCCCTGCGAGGGCGACGGCACATAGAGTGGCATGTCGCCATTGAGCACCCTGCCGGCGGGCTCTTTGGCACCGCCCGGTCCGAGCACCTTGACAATCTTGTCGGGCCCCGAGCCAATGAAGCGGCGCCCTCGGCCGTCCTCGTACTCGAAGCCCACGTAGGCCCGCGCCGTGTCGTCCCGCCGCCGGCTCCTCCCCGGCCCACCTGTGCCCCCTCGCTTTCCTACCAGCGTCTTGTTGGGAGCCGGCCACGAGGACGCGCCCCCGTCCAGGGGCTCGGCCGGGTCGTCCTCGGAACGGGAGCGGATCACCAAGTCCCACGGGAGCAGGAAGGAGGCGCCGGGGAGGAAGCCGGGCTGTTCTAGCCCCGTGTGGCAGTTGTACGACTTGGCCGGGCCCAGTTTGACCAGAGACCAGCTGGAGAATTTGGGCAGCAGGCCTTTAGGGCAGCCCGAGTGCATCATTCCCGGGAGGTACTCCACAGTGGAGGGCTGGCGGTCGGCCAGGCTGGGACGCTTTTGCTGCACTTGGCCATCGGTGGCGGCCGAGTCGCCGTCACCGTAAGGACCCAAGCTGTCGGTGGACTGGCCCAGGCTGAGTGCCAGGCTCAGGCTGGTGTCGCCGGGCGTGTGGCTGTGGGCGGCACCGGGCTCCTTGAGCCGGTCCGCTTCGGCCTCGCATGGAGGGCGCTGCGCCTGGTTGCTGGCAGGGGCCGGGTCAGGAGTACTTGGTTGGAAGATCGGGAAGTTGATCCGCTCCAGCTTCCCGCAACATTTCTCCTCCAGCGACTGCATGATGACAACAATGAAGGCAACGTGGGTGAATGCTGCTCAATTTTGGGCAAAAGATCCTTGAAATTTGTTGCTGTCCAACAAAAAGCGTATTTTGTGTTTTCTTTAATTTTTGGCTAAAAAAAAAAAAATCATATCAACATTTGAACATAGATGCTTTTTGTGGGACAGTGACCATGTGCGCCATCTCAAAGTTGGTGCTTCCGAACCTGATAAAAATCGTAGTTCGCTGTCTGGACGTCAAAGGGGTCCTCGCGGGGACCCTGCTTCCTTCCGCAGTTGCAGGAGCCAGTGGAGCGTCCCCTGCTGTTGTGGTTGAGAATGGGTGGGTTGTGATCCACGTCTGTTTTCTCGCCTAGCAAAAAAAAATGGTCACAGTTGAAATTCTCCAATTGGATTCATCTCATGTAGCCTGTAGAAGTTCATGCAGATCCACTCTAGTCTTGTAGGGTCTTGGACTTACCCGGTTGTGGCAGAAGGTGAAACTTGTGAACGCAGTGCTGGTCGGAGAGGCTGCGCTCCTCGCACAACTGGTGCCCGTTGCTCCAGAACTTGTAGCAGTCCTCGTGGACCTGCAAGGCGTAGCGCTGGAAGGCCACGCCGCGTGCGTGCTGGCTATAGACGCGCAGCGCCTGCGCCAACTGGTTCTTGTGCACGGCCGTGGTGTAGTTGTGCGGCAAGTTGGCCTGGTACGCGCTGTGGGCGAGGGGCAGTGCCTTCTGGCACCGGTTCTCTGAGAACTTGGCGTCTGCATCTAGAAAGCTGTCCAGCACTTTCAGCTGGACCTGGACCTTGGCCGCGAGCTCGGCCACGTCATCGTCGCCGCCGCCCGCCAGCGCCTGGTGGAGCTTCAGCGCCACCTGTGCCGGTGTTGGAAAGTAAAAAGGGTCACATTAATGCTGGAAAAAGCTTAGAATTTTTCTATTTTTGATCACAAAAGTCTGACATTTGAAAAATGGTGTGTAGACTTTTTGTATCTGACCTGTGCCCACTTGGAGTAAGATGGCAGCTCAAAGTGGCATGGCTGCGGGTTCCGTCCCACGCTATCGTCAAAGCCCTTTTTAGTCAGAACCAGCTCCACATGCTGCCACAGAAACTCCTTCAAGCTACAATCAGATGGCCCCCCGCCCACCACTGCCGCTACGCCCAACTGCTCTGCCGTGCTCTGCCGGGCCGAGCGTCGCATCTGTTGATAGCGCCGTGGACCGGACACCAGCGCGCCCGAGTCCTGCTCGCACAGGACGCAGTTGGAGCGCAGCTGGCCCAGCAGGGCACCCACGGGGTCCTCGTCGGAAGCGGGTAGCACATAGACGAAGGCCTGGTTGGCGGGGACGGTGAACAGGCAGTTGCTGCTCTGGTTGGTCAGCACGCGACTTTTGCGGAAGATGCGGTAGATTTGGTCCTCCAGAGCGTGTTGAAGGCGCCGCCGGGGTGAGTGCTTCTTGGGTTTGTCTGGGTGGACGCCCGACTCTGAGCCGTTGGGGACCTGCAGAGGAATCCATTATGAAACAATGTTTATTTTATGGCAAGAAAAAAAAAACACACAAAAAGTCATGATTGTAACGTGTGGTGTGTCCTGAAGCTGCGGGGCACAAGCATTGCAAGTTAATAGTGGTCAAGCAGTACTTTCTTTGTACTGGGATATACTTTTTAAAATATTTCCACCAATGAGACTATTATACGTGGTTTGGATTGAATTGGTCAGTGGATATGTCCGTAGATTTGGCGTGTGTAATGTATTGAAACGGTGGACCTTGAGAGTTCCGCTCATCTGGAAGACGAAGAGGAGCCGAGGCGGGCATGGCCGACAGTTGACCTTCCACTCCTTGGACACCTGGCAGTCCTTGACGGCGGCCCGGATGAACGGCAGCGCCTTCTGCCTCAGGGCGTCCAGTGCTCGGAAGAGCCGGTCGTAGGTGACGTCGAACGTGTGGTTGGGGTGGACAAGTAGCAGAACGTGACACACCGAAAACATATAGAGCAGGCGGAGGCAATGCTGCCGCTCCAGCCCCTTCCAGAAATCGTGCGCGTCGGCGTGGCCGCCGCCCGCGCTCGGGGAGTGGCAGGCCCGCAGCAGCTGGCGGCCGTCGCACACGGAGGTGAGCAGCAGGTACAAGACGCGGTTGTCCGGGTTGTACAGCGCCTGAATGCTACCTCCGGTGCCCCCATCGTCCGCTCCGCCAAACGCGGAGAAGACGTGTTTGTCCGCCAGGGTGTTGATGAGAGACTCCTTCAGGGCGCCCAACTGCATGTTGCTTTTGCCGAAGATGCCCACCACGCACAGGCCGTCGTCCCGGTGCTCTGCGTCCTCCGAGACGGCCGCACGCAGGAGCGCCTCTAAACTCACAGGAGCGGCCATGCTATTTTCTTTCATCTTTTGGACCGACAAAAAAAAAGCAGGGGGAATCAAAATAGTGACACACCAACACTACTTCCGGGTTCCATAAATAAAATATCCGACTGAACACAAAGTAGACAAAATCTACAGTTCCTACACGTTTATTTCGCGGCTCAGTTTATGTTTTTACAATAAAGCCCGACGTTAAAGTCGTAAAACTTTTTTGGGGAAATATCAATGTCATTCAGGACAACCATGTTGGGGTGTCTTAAAAAACTAAAAAAATCAAATAATATGGCACATTACGGACATATATAACACGAATGTTATTTAGGTCGTTTTTTTTTTCAAATGTCAATTGAAAGTTAAAAAATAAATCAACATACATTTGCGTTCACTATTGCTCAGGTTATTTTTTTCACCCGTAATATAATCCTTGTTGTATGTTCTGCGTGTTCGTGGACGTGTTTTTTTTTTTAAACAACCCCAAGAATGACAGCGTGCGCGTTCTTGTTATGCGCGCCGACGTCACCAGTGACGGCGTCCTTCCGATCCGACGAAATCCCAGCAAGCGGCGCGCGCTCACACTCGGCGGTGAATGGGGGCAGTCCAACACTTCGTCAAATTAGTCAGATAGCACCTCCCTTGTCTCTTCACCCCTCACGCCGGTAGTTTAACGCGCCACCGGGCACCAGCTAGCTCGGAAGCTCGCCCCCACCCCTAAGAACAAAAGTCCAGCGTCGAGTTCTGGCCAGCGGGTCGCCGCCAGTCTTCCCAGCCGAGTTTAGCGAAGCGACGGGCGGAGCTGCGAGTGCGAGCGTGAGCGTGTCCAGGAATGAGCAATGATGGCCGGCTGTGCAGCAGAGGAGAAAACCTTCCGACGGTTCCTGGAGCTCTTTCTCCGGGAGATGAACCCTCCTCTGCAGGACAGCGACCCGCTGCCCTCGCGTCCCTTGACCGACTTGGTGTGCGAGGACGAGGTGGAGGGGGAATGCCTCGATTTGTGTCTCCAGCACCTCTACAAATAGTTAAGTGGACACTTATCTGTTTTACTTACGTGCATGTTGCTCGTTTTTATGGTGAAGCCGTAAGAAAGGGGGGCGGCTGGGTCTGGTTCACACGCCCGCTAAACCCACAACCACGATGGGTGTGTCCCCCTTCAAAAAGTTGCGTAATGTTTTTTTTTTTATGTTTGTTTCATTTGCTTGATTTATTTACAAACGTGCTGCAGAGCCATTGAGGGGGGGAAAATCCAAAGGTGAACCCCCGATTTTGCGTAACATGGCGACGTCATCATTGCATAGGCGGGGTGGGGGGAGGAAGACCATCTTCTCAGGGACTAAAAATAACCTCACCGTTTCTGTTATTTACCTCCTTTTGACAAATTCCAGACAAAAAAAATGCAACACTGGATGCATTCAAGAAAATGCTGCACTTCTTACATAATGTAGTGAGCAGTTCGAACAGGATGAACTGATTTTGTGTCTGTGTGGAGGGAGGGAGAAAGTGAGAGAGACTTGGCAGAAATGGCAAAAGAAAAAAAGTGAGAAAATGAGATGCTGGCCTGGTTTTGAATCCAAAATAGGTGCAGAAAGAAGTGTGCTGGCAAGGGAAGCACTCATCTAGGGCACCCGCGCTGCACACAAGTCTGGAAAGAAGTGTACCTTTTGTTTTTAAACAACGTGTGGGCGTGGGGAGGTGCTCTGAGGTACTCCAATGGTGTAGCAGAGCTTGTGTGACAGGGGTTAATAATGAAACTTGAGGGGTGAGAAGTGGGGGTGTAGTTGTTTCGCAACATGCAAATCCACCATCCATTGATTTTCTATGATAGTTAATTTCATTAGAGTCACGTCTACATGGAGTCTATCCCAGCTGAGTTTTTTTTTTTGCGAGAGAAGCGGGATCCCCTGGACCGGTTGCTATTAAATTGAGAGACACATACGTATAGACAGACGAGTATCCACACTCACATTCATTCAAATGGTCAATTTAAACTCCCTAAACATAAGTGAAGGTAATTTAAACCTCACCCACTTATTGTGGAGAAACGGCCAAGAATCCTGTGAGAATAGTTGACAGTTTGGTGAGTCGCGGGAAGTAACATTGCAGTCAGCCAGTTGGACGTGTGAAATTATTACATGATTTGGATTTTGACAGTCTTGGGTGTTTTTGAGAGTGTCAGAGCAAATTGGATGCATCCCGCTCCGGCTGTTTGAGTTCAGTCTGAATTCTCCACTTTTAACATATGAATGATATCCTCAAGTTTCATTATTAACTGCTGACTGTATACAAAAGGTACATTTTAGTGTGCTAATTTAGTTGACCCCATAACACTTAAATCCATCATGATTCATTGGCTGTGAAATGTTCTAAAGCAAGATGATTATTATTTCCTTACATAATGGTGATATGCTAATTTTAACACCAATACTAATAAAAAAGAAAAACAGCAACTGAGCTGACATTCAAGGCCAGAACCTCTTGACTGTGAGGCAGACATGCTAACCACTATCATACTGCGTTCAAGACAAGTTTTCGTTCATCAGCCATCTTGTAATCTGCTGAAACATCCTTTTTCTCGTCGTTAGCGTTAAACTTCGATTTTGTGTGGAAGAGGCACTAAAGGCAGGCTGGCCGTTTCCTTCCTGACTTGCGTCGCCGCGTTGTTATTGTGTCGAAACCCAAAGCGCAACTCCACCCTCTTCGCTTCCTCCACCAGGGTGACGACAGCCCGAAGAGGGGGTGGAGTTGGCGGGCTGGGGGGGGGGGGGTCTTCCTGTTCCTGCTCATGTGGTCATGCGTCACAAATAGTGTTGTTGTTGTTGTTTTAACTGGTGTTGCAAATTTGATTGAGTTCCCTTGCATTGTTCTTAAACTTTTTCTGAATGGCAAAATTCACCTTTTTTTCCTACGGACATCTATGGGTTTCTGTGACTCATCCAGTCTGCCTGTAAAAAGTAGAAGCTCGTGACATCAGAATTTTGGCCTGTTTTACTGCTTCTTCTCTTACCGACCCCCACTTGCACTTTCAAGTCAATCCGAGCTGGAGGAGCGAAGTGGCAGTAAAACAGGCCACAATATTGATGTCCGGAGTCTTTTGTGTTATCAGCAGGTTGCAACAGTGATAGAGAGAGACTGGAGGTGTCACAGAAAAATTCCTCTGTTGGAGATTTTGCCATTCAGCTCCTAGTTAGAAATTGGCAAAGTTGTGCAAAAAGTCTTAAAACAAAGTTTACAGAATGTTAAATTAAGTTGACCTGTAAAGGTTCAAGTGCATTTTAGGTTCCTCCTGAAATGTCTCCCAAAAGCCCAATTTCAATCTTTTTGTGTGTAGTGAATATTCTTTTGCCCAGTCTTGTCCCGGTCTTTGGTTTTGGCAAACAAAGTTGTAAAAATATTTGCCTTTTCACTGAGCTGTCGCCCACACAAAGCCTGTTTAGCGGGGGAAACCCTGATGTCAGCAAGTCTCCTGAAAGCAGTTCTGGCTCAAGTTGCTTCAGCCGTGCTGGATTCGGCCCAATCTGGCTTTTCTAAATGGCTTCCCACCAAATTCCTCCGGTTCGCCGTCTAATCTCAATTTGGGGGAAACATCACTCATTCTTACTTCTTTTTTCTTTCTTCTCTCTGGCTGAACTTCCACATTTTTGACCGTCTGATGTCTCTGAAGCGGGTCACAAGTTGTCCAGGCAGGACTCGATCCAAATCAAGCCTGGAATCTGATTATCAAAGTAAAACACTTTGTTGTGTTTTCACAAATAGTGGATGGGGTTGTTTATTCACTCAACTGCAGATGGAGGAGGCATAAATCACAACTATCCGAAAAACTATGATCCCAAAACGGTTTAATATTCTCCAAAAGACAAGCAAAGTGATTTATTTTTGTGTTGAATCAAAATAAGACATTTTCAAACATGTTTCAGTCCAAACATGCCACTGAATAATTTCTTTGCACGTACATGTTCTGCACGGTCAATTTCAAATGTCCTGTTTTTATACGAAAGGATCAAAATTTCTATTAGAAAGAGTTTTCTATCCTTGTCATCGATTCATAGAAAGTAATCGTTAGATTAATTGATTCTTAAAACAAGCATCAGTTACAGTCCTAATTTTCTGTAATGGGGACCTGAGAAACAAATTTTCTTGTTGAATTTCACACACTCGCACTAAATGGGTGGGCAGGCTTTCCTGAGGCCTCGTTGTTTGCCATCCAAAGCATTGACAAGTGCAAAACGCTAACGTGCAAGCGCCTCGGCCAGCTGACATGTCAGCGTTTAGCAGCAAAACACACATGCCAATATGTCCGCTTTGACTCAAGCTCACATCGCGGACAATAGTTGCCATGGCAACCGCCCAGCAGCCCTCGCGGGGAATAGCAATTATATGTCAGCTGAGCACCTCGCTAATGTGCTTGTATGTAAACTTTAGTGTGAGTCGAACATTCTGTGGTTCAGCTTTTTATTTTGGCTTGTCTTGTTCCTGTTTTCTTTCTTTTTTCTAACTTCTCCATACTCAGCAATGAAATCCATTGAAATTACTTGTTTGTTATTCGCGTGCCAGCCCGGTTTCTATCCTCCACAAATAGTTACTGTCATGTCCTCGTCAGTGTTCAAGGATTTTTGCACAAATGTCTGCATCGTCTTCTTCCCATGAAAATGTACCCCCAATCCTTCATGAATTGAGCCCAAATTTTGCATCCCTTTTTAAGTCTGCTTGCCATCTTATCGGCCATTTCCCTTTGCTGTGCGCTACATTCTGTTTCCCTCCTGACTCTCGGGGCTTCTTCATCCTCATGCGTGATAACGTTTTTGGCACGGCCATCTGCAGCTGCCCAAGCAGAGTTGACGGTGTGCAAGCGGGACCACACGCGTTCGGCCTACGTAGACGGCTAGCGCTGCGCGTCGGAGGCAGCAGGTCTGCTGATTCATCCGACGTGTCATTAGTTTGTCTCCGGGCTGAACAGCTAATAATAGAGTTCTGCGAGAGGAGAGTTCAACGGTTCAATGGATGCGGAGGCCGGCTGATGGATGCGTTGGGGGGGGGGGGGGGGTGTCCATGTATGTGTTGAAACAAGGCCAGTTAGCCTCAACACTCAACCCGTTTCTGGTGGGGGCTATGTTCCAGAAAATTAGTCCGTTGCATTTTTATTGAACTAGCATTTGTTGGTTTGCCAGTTGAAGTTCACTATAAAACTGACACACAAAACAAGAAAAATGCACGTTTATTTGAACACCAAAATCTTCAACCAAACTTAATGAAAGTCTGCAAGCTAAATGCTAACATGACAAGAAATGTCATATACGAGTTACATTATATGTTAAACATTCTCAATTGAACGCAATTTATGAATTTATTTTTTGAAACAACAAAATATTTGCTCAAAAAAAGAAAATCCAAAATCTTCACAACTTTTTTTTAATTGACATGTGCTCGCAATCTGATGTTCACTATGCTAGTTAGCTAGCCTTGCTAGCAAGTCTGTTTATTTCACCACTTTTAGAATAGAATAGAATAGAAATCCCTTTATTGTCATTGTACTCAAGTGTGCAACGAGATTAGAGGGCTCCCCTCTCCAGTGCAATACAACAATAATACAGACAAATATATAAATTAGATAAATAAAGAAGACAGTGCAATGGAATTCAGTACTGAATAGGGCATATAGAAACACATCACAATGCTGTTTTGCGAGGTTAGGGTGGTCTCGTGTGTGTGTGAGAGTTCAGTATGGAGATGGCTCTCGGAAAGAAACTGTTTCTCAGTCTATTGGTCCTTGATTTGATGCATCTGTAGCGCCTGCCAGAGGGCAACAGGTCGAACAGGTGTGAGTTTGGGTGGGTATTGTCATTGACGATGTTGAGAGCCCTTCTGAGGCACCGGGCGGTGTAGATGTCCGACAGTGGGGGGAGAGGGCAGCCAATGATCCTTTGCGCTGTTTTGACTGTCCTCTGGAGCCTCACTCTGTCCGCCTCAGTGCAGCCGCTGTACCAGGTGGAGACACAGTACGTCAGCAGGCTCTCGATGGACGAGTGGTAGAAGGCCAGCAGCAGCTTCCTGTCCAGGTTGAATTTCCTGAGGACTCTCAGGAAGTGCAGACGTTGGCGGACCTTCTTTACCACTGCTGTGGTGTTGTGACTCCAAGAAAGGTCATCGGAGATCTGTACTCCCAGGAACTTGAACGTGTGGACCCTCTCCACACACACGCCTTCGATGCAGAGGGGGGGCGGCAGCGTCTTGTTCCTCCTGAAGTCGACGACAATCTCCTTTGTTTTAGCAGAGTTAAGGTGCAGTCTGTTGTCCTTGCACCAAGTTGTCAGTCTCTTTACCTCCTCTCTGTAGGCTGTCTCGTCACCTTCCGAGATCAGACCGACCACTGTCGTGTCGTCAGCAAACTTGACGATGGTGTTGTTGCCGTGGGCCGGGCTGCAGTCGTAGGTGTAGAGGGCGTACAGGAGAGGGCTCAGCACGCATCCTTGGGGGGAACCGGTGCTCAGCATGAGGGTGGAGGACGTGTAGGGGCCGAGCAACACAGTCTGGGGTCTGTTGGTCAGAAAGTCCTTAATCCAGATGCGTGTGAGGGCAGGGAGGCCGAGAGTGTCCAGTTTGGCGACGAGGATGTCTGGGATGATCGTGTTGAGTGCCGAGCTGTAGTCCACAAAGAGCATATAGCTCTGCTGTCGTTCCAGGTGGCCCAGCACAACATGCAGAGCAGTGTCGATGGCGTCCTCAGTGGATCTGTTAGCCCGGTATGCAAACTGGTAGGGGTCCAGAGTGGGAGGAAGGCAGTCCCTGATGTGCTGGAGAACCAGCCTCTCGAAGCACTTCATAATGACTGGTGTGAGAGCAACAGGACGGTAGTCATTCAGGTGGACGGCTGGTGACTTTTTGGGGACAGGAATAATGGTGGAAGTTTTCAAGCAGGAGGGGATGACTGCCTGAGCCAGGGAGCGGTTGAAGATCCTGCAGAAAACATGTGACAGTTGGTGGGCACATGCTCTGAGGACCTTGCCTGGTATTCCGTCGGGTCCAGTAGCTTTCCTGGGGTTGACCGCCAGGAGCGCGCGCCTCACATCGTGTTCCTCCACGATGAGTGGGGGGGAGTTGGAGCTTGAAGTGCGGGGGTGTGACGGTTGGGGCGAGTCAAAGCGAGCGAAGAAGCAGTTAAGCTCCTCTGCCAGCGATGCACTCGCTAACTTGAGTAATTGCTTGCAGAAGTTAATTTCAAGACGGCATAATATCGATATAATAACGTTACGTTGAATTTGTTAAGTGATAGACGGCGCTCTTGTAAACGTGATATCGCCTTAAAACGATTTCTTCCACTAGCAGCCGCGCTTTGTAAGTGCGTTTTGCTTATCGTTCCTCAACCAAGCTGCGCTACCCAAAATACCCAAGTGCTCATTGTTTCCATATTTTACTGTTATTGAAGTGTAAAATAAATATCGGGAAGGCGCATTGATGACTGTGACTCATTTCCCACACGCAAGGGCATTGCAGTAAGTATACTGTTAAAAAAAAAAAAAAAAAAAATCTTTTTTAAACAATTGCTTCAAGCTGCGAGTCCCATCTGAAGCACTCTCCTCACCCTAAAGCGTCTTATCTTTTTCTTTTTGGCTGCTGATGCCTTGTGAATAAAACACTGGTTTGTATCCAAACACACTGCTGCGTTACAACAGCAAGAAATTGTGCAGGAGACGGTGTGGTTTATCGTGCGTGACTTTTGTGACTGTTACGCAAGACGTAGTAGTAAGTCAGGGAGAAACGCTGAAAACATTGAAGAGGAGGAAGGTACTAGTGCTTGACAATAATAATAATCATCATAAAATTAAAAAAAGAAAACAATGTCAACAATCCATAAGAACTGTATAAAATTAGCTTCGTTGGTGCTACATTATTTCCTTTTGGAAATATTGCTCTGTATTTCTAAGATTCGGTTTTTGTCATACTTTGTAGACTGGATGGCTCACCAAAATCGGGATTCACCCGACCTTTTGTGGCTTTGCTCAATAAATGTTACAGAAACACGGTACAACAAGCCAAAAACTACCCGCTAAAATGGGAAGATGTGCACGCACACGCACAAGTGATTGCATGATAATAGAGAGGGGAGCCTCTCCTTGCGTCTCCCACAGCTGTGCAGACGCGGGGGGGGGGTGATCCGGCTTCCTCCAGTGTTCCCTTGCACGTATCTAAAGATACAGCGAGTGTGAAAAACGCCACGTCGCTAATGAATGGCGACACTTCTGCTGTGGCGTCATGACAACCGTCTTTCCACAGAGCTGACAAATACGTGGCACCGTCCTTAATCTGGATCCACTGCGTTTCATGCGTCAAAATTGAAAAAGCGTCATCTAAAAAAAAAAAGGACGTCTCGTCTGGCCCGAGAGTATTGGATTACTTTGTTGCTGCACTGGAGCCACAAAGATGCTGTTGGTTTGCTCGTCTGTGTTTGCTGTAAGGCAGAGTTATGTGGTGGTTTTAAATGCACAACGTGCGTTTGCTTTTGTTTAATTTGACAGTCAACTTCAACAGGGTGTGCCAATAAAAGGCGCTTGTCATGACACGAGGTGAGTTGCATCACAAATTTATGCTCGCATGTCAGAGCAAAAAAAAAAAAAAAATTGCCTGAGCGATGGCTGATTGGGGTCAGCTTTTCCAGCCCAAGGGTTGCGCTTGCTGATTTTCCTGAGCGCCTCCACCACCAAATGTGAATTTGCGACCTCAGTTTGAAGGACAAGGCGGCTTTTGTGGGGAACCACCAACAGGCTCGTTTAATGAGGATTTCCTCAGGTGGTCGGACGCCAATGCGGCAAGCATTAATGTCCACCTGTTCTATTCACTCCGGAGGACATTTGGAAAATGGCCGAGCTTTTTTTTTTCATCCACATCGACATCAAATGTTGAACAAATGCTTTGCTAGCGCACATAACACACCTTCGTTGTTGTTTTCGCTTATTTCGATATTGTACTGCAGTTAATGGGTGTTCTCCCATTGGTTATTTCCGTACAAATGCGAGCGTCGGGATTGACAGATGGGAAAGCTGACGACACGGCCCAAAAGGTCGCCGATACAGTGGGACATTGTGTCTCGTTGTAAGCACCTTTTTAAGCTGAGCTTTTTATTTGCACTGCACACATCCATTAGCATCCAGCTCGTCAGATGAGATCCTTCGTGGGCCTTAGTGCGCCGCGCCGTCGTTCTGGGGTGAACGTCACCGCGGCAACGATCGAGTGGGATTTGAACAGCTTTTTGACGGCAATCCGGACCCTCCCACGTGTACGCCAATGAAGTGACCTCCTTTCAAGATGAACTAGTTTCTCACTTGTGCACCCTAATGTGGCCTTAAAAAAAAATCTCAGATTTAATTTTTTTTGGTTTTTTTTTTAATTAGAGATGAAGACTTTCATTTAGCCATATGTTGTGCTTAGCCACCATCTTGTGGCACACATCGGGAAAAATGGTTGATTTTCAAAAACTAAACTTGGTAACCCAGTCTTAAAAAAAACAAAAACAAGACTTGTAGTGTACGTCTTAAACGCTTTCCCTCTGCGCATGGACCACATATCCTGAATGTTAGGACTTTGCGAAAGTCCCTTTTTTTTCTTCTTCACGCTGCCATCTGTCTGTCTGCTGGCTTTTCACTGTTTAATCAGAGCGCTAAGAGGCCGGGAGATTTCATCCCCAAGGGACGCATCACCTCCCAGGCTTCTGTGGGCTTTTCTGGAGCAACTTTTTGGAGAGAAAAAAAAAACTGAGCCACCCCTTCCTTTTTCCTGCAGTGTGGATCAGAAGGATGGCTGACAGCCAATCAAAATTAGCCTTCTTTCCTAGACCGTGTCCACAGTTAAAGTGGGTTACCCTGCTTGATACTTCGGGCTATTTTCTGGTCTATTCCAGTTTAACTTGTAACAGTTTGACCCACTTTAACCCCTCTGGACTCTGGGAGAATCATAAGGCAATCATTCCAGTCACCAAAACATTATGAGTGTAAAACAACTGTCCCTAATATATTGCCTGTCCTTGTTCTTCTTCTGTGGTGTCTGTTGGCAGATGGCAAACCATCTTAAAGTTGCTTTCGTCAGGATTTTGAGTTTCTAATCGCTACTGCCACTGAGGGCTGAAAAATGAAATTGCACTCTTTTCTTCACGTGCATGTGTCATGCTTTTCCTTTTTCCCCTTCCTCTGAGTAGATGTAGAATCTATTAGGGCGACGAGTGAAAATGATTTTCCAGAGGCTTGCAAGAATCCCCATTGTGAACAGCTAAAGTGTTAATCTGCTATGTTTTTAAGATGTGCGAGTCATAAACGGTCAAATGAAAAGGAAATTGTCAAGATATTTTGAGGCAAAATCTTGCGGAGTGCAGCTTTAATGGTGCGTTGGCGCCACCACTTGATATTGTCCTTCCACTGCAAGGAAGCCACTGTGAATTGATGGTCGCCATCTACCGGTGGGGGTATCAAGTACACATTTATCTCCAATTTAACTTGGAGAAACGATTTTCTGTCGGTCATATCATGCAAAAGTATTCCTCCAAAACGACCAATCATGGCTCTGTTCGGAAAACAGGTGAGCTGTGGTTGGTCGTAATCTTAGCCCTGAGCAACTGTGATGTCATTTTCAGTCAACAGAAGGTGACAAAATGGCCACCGCCTGAGATGGCCAAAAATGGTGGCTTTTCCTGCTTAACTCCGATTCCACAAATGTATTATTGATGATAATGCCGTGTTTTGGCTGGTTAAGGCACATAGCCAATATTATTGCAGTTTAACTTTTGAGTAACTCTTAAAAGTTGGTAATGATTACATCTTTACTTTTTGAGGTGACCAAAGTTTGAGAACCGAATGCATCAGAACGCAGCGTCATCGGCGCGCTTTTGGATGTCAGACGTCTGGGCGGTTATTTCTGTCCTCCGGGGCACTTCCTTGCCTCTTCTGGCTGCAGTGGCGCTGGTGGCGGCCTATCCCTGGCTATCCTTTTGAAATTAGTGGCAGGAGTAATCCCTTAATCAGAGTGTCTGGTTGGGATTACCACCGAGGGCGACCTGAGTTCCAGCTACTCCGTCGCTGGGAATTGTCAAGCCGTACACGTTTGGTGTACAGTACACTGCTTTCATTCATTCCATGAGCATGAAAACAATGCAAATGAATGAATTTGTGAATAGTAAACTTCCAATGTGCGGAGATGCACATGAACGGACTTGAACGAGCAGAAAACCTTTGCTGCACTTTCAACGTAACACGTCAGCCATGTTGTGAAGGCGTGTGCCTTTCTCCTGCTCGTCTTGGACAGCTGAGTCACTTTCGAGGAATTTACCTTGCTCCTGTCCGGACTTGAGGAAGCAAGGCGGAGGACGAAAACACACGAATGCGGAGACAGAAGCTTGCAAGCGAGCGTTTGTGTCGAAATGCCATTGGCTACCACTTAAACACAAAACTATGAAGTTGATCAAACTTAATGTTCTTGAGTTTCCGTGTTTCGCAATGTCTGTCTATCTATATTTAATTGATTCGACATTGAAGTCCTTTTTAATGTATTTATCCATCAAACAATTACCAGTATTAATGAGACTAAATGTTTGAGCGATAAGTAGAATGGAGACAAGAGTGGTCTTTTCCAACAATGACTCACATGGTGTTTCTAAAGGCGGCGCCTTCATTAATTCCAACTCTGGAGAGTAGGCTCCATTTTTGGCAACACGGTGACCTTCATTAAAAAAAAAAAGTGTGCAGTGTCCTCCTTTTCTCCCAGCTGCCGGGACGTTGCACACTCACCCGCCAGACCCCCCCCCCCATCACGACAGTCGTAATTCAAATGATGCTTCACGCTTGACGGGGCTGGCAGGTGTTGCGAATGCAAAGCACCCCTGGAGTGTCTTAAACATAAACCTGCAATCCTCCAATCTTGCCCTTGAAACGCCTGAACAGTGATTTGGGGCAAAAAAAAAAACAATCTCACTTCCACTAACAACCCAGGTTAAACCTAGCTCATCCCTGACATACAAAGTTTGTCTCTATCGAGACGCATCACTTCAGATCAGGCAAATAGGTGAGTTGTCAAGTGAATCGTTGGGGGTCGTTGCTGTCATATTTCGACTCTCTTACAAAACCCGTTTGGATCACCTGGCAACCTTGGTAACCTTGCGGCTGTATACCAGCAAAGAAAAGACAAAATGATATGTTGTGTGGACAACTAAAAAGGTGGCATTTAAGCGCCAGGCTGGATGGGAGCTATTCTGAGCCCTCTGCTCGACCCGAGTGCCGACGGGATTACGTAACAGGCTTCCGCTGGCGTGGCGCAGGGCTTCGCTAACTTTTGGCCTTTTCCGGGACTCCCTCTTAAGATTATTCCACTGGGGGCGTACAGCTTGAGTTATTCTTGTTTGCGTTTCTATTTTCTATAATTTATTTGCTTTTCTATTTTTACGCTTGACATGACACAAACTTGAAGCTGCGCAGTGTGTTGCACGCGGACAAAAAAAAAGAGTTTTTTTTTGTTTTTTTTACAAAAGCAGATGTATCTTGACAGTGTAAAGTCATAACATTTTTTAAACTGTTGGCATATTTTCCCCAGCAAAAACATTTCCCATCCAGCCGGCCATGATAGCGCACAACTTGCGTGCCTCCTGGCAGCCGCAAGGTGCTCCGAATGGCTGCGCCGTCGAGCGTGCCGGGTTACGTCACTAAAGGTAGCATAAATGATAAATGAGTCACTTTCATGGCGCTGCTTCTTCTCGCGCTTATAAATTGCCATTTTTTTCCCCCTACTCTTGTATGGACGTCACGACTATTAAAGGCGGCAATTTATTTATTTATTTTTTAAATAATTCAAAGCTGTTACTAGGTGTCTCACACATTGGGCTCATACCGACTTTATTTTAGAGTATCGGGTTCTTATGGAGGCTGCTGATACCCGCTAGCGATACGAAAGAAAAATAAATTTGATGTTGTGTAAGTCCTCTCCTGCGGCAGTTTGACACATCAACGAATCGTCACAAGTTTTGGAAGCAAAGTTCTTTGATCATAAATGTTTTGTTGATTTGATTGTACGTATAAAAAGTACGACATTGGTGAGCTCTCAAAGAGGGAATTTGTGTACTGGTATGCAGTTGAAAAAAAGTCCTATCAGACTTCATACATGATTTTTTTATTTATTTATTTTTTTTTTGCCAATGCCAAGCTTTCGTCGCAATGAGCTAGGAGATTGCAGCCATGCTAGTGCTCTAGTCAGTTTTTTTTTGGAGGTCTTCTATCCATGATAATTGTTAAATGGAGATGCAATTTCTGCAATCTTAAAGTCTGGTTAACCGGCCGTCAGTACAATAGCGACCACGCGAGGTCATTTAAAGCTTCTACAAGTCCTTTTACAAATCACGCACGTCATTGATCCCACTCAGTCGTTGGAAAGGGCCACCAAAGTTGAGGTCATGGCAGGCTGCCCGCTCGCCTGCCGGTTCCCGTCAATTCTGTGCTAATCCGGCTGGTGGATTACGTAATCCCACCTCCAGGTTTTTTTTGGTTTTGTTTTGTTTTTGGGCTGCAAAACTGAACTAGGCCAGCTCAAGAAGGTGAGGTTAGTCTATAGATTGCGATGGACAGCATCACGTGAAACTTGGACGTGTTTTGGTGCGGCGGATGTGTCCGTTGAGGCTTCGGCAACACTTCAAGTGTTACATCAGCAGCCCGGCTCTGCAAGCGTCCAGAGGTGCACCTAAAAATAGATGTGCTGAGAGAGCAAAATGTTATTGTTAACATAGCTGACACTCGTTTGCACATGATGTCGTAATACTAACACTTGCTTTTGGCTCGATCCAAAATTTGGAAGAGTCACGTCAGTCCTTAGTTTCTCTACGGCAGACGGTTGTGCTAGGCAAGTAGCAATTTTCCTCGATTGGCCCTTTAGGGAAATAGATTTAAAAATGTTTACCATTCTAATGATATAAAGGAACAAAATAATTTCCTTGCTTGAATATAAAACACATTTATATTTAACATGACGTCCTAGATTGACTAAAGGCAATTATGATGAATTTTTAGACGTTGTACTTTTTTAATTACATTAAAAAATGAAAAACATTTGTGTTGAAAAAAAAAGGTAGCAACGATAGGCGTTTAATTTTCTTGAATGATTTACAAAGAAAAACCTCTTGTACTAAATATATATATATTTTTAAAGAAAAATATGGTATAAGTAAAGCACAATAAAACCCGGGATAAGCATATACATTTTTGGGAATTGAAAATGGGGAAAACTGATTTTATCGGAAATTGTTTAATCTTTTTTTTCTCTTTTTTTGGAATCTTATAAATATGCACATATATAATTATGATAATATTTAAAAAAAAATTAAACGATACAATGTATTTACAGCTCATGCATTGGTTCCGATGACACAGCTGTACCTAATGTTGTGGCCCCGACTTGCAACATCTCACTGTGAGATGCCAAAGCACCACATGGCCTGTGTGCGTGTGTGTACAAATGAATTCATTTACGTCCTCTCACAAGCCTTCTTAAAGGAGTAGCTGTTGCAAAAGATGAACTGGCCCTCTGCGAATTATGTAAACCCGCCTCTTGGGAATAGCGTGTTCTCTCAACCCGGCGTCTGCTGCACACACACAAATAACAAACAGCTCTTTGTTTTGCTTTTCAAAAATTGCCTTTTGATTGATTAGAGAGAAAGAGAGAGAGAGAGAGAGTGTGTGAAGAAAAGGACGCTCTCACCTCCACTTCTTGGCGCCGATACGATGAAGAACAATAACCCCGGCGTGGTGTTATAAAGACGGCCGACATGGTTGACTGTCAATTGGCTCTGTTGCCGTGGCAACAACCTTGATGCTTCATTGCAGGGTAAAATCAAGTAAAAAAAAAAAAAAACATGACCGCCGCATGCATGAGTCATCGGCGATCACATACTCGCAGCCTCCTGCATGCGGCGCAAAGCATCATGGGAGAGCTCTAACTTGAATCAGTCAGGGAAAGACTAGGTTGGTAAAAAGCCGCATATCGTAACATATTGTTAGCGATAACATTTAATGCAACCCTGTGTGCAATTTTACACAAAAAAAAAAGACCTCAGAGGCATTCGAACAAGAATATAACTGTGTTTTAATACATTTTGTAATTGATAAAAACTAGAAATTGTGCTCAACCTTGGTTTAACTTTGGTAGCTGGCTGGGGGTAAATTATTTAGCTAACTCTAACCTCAGTAATTGAATTAGCTAACTTCTCATCATCCCTTGGTAAACGTTGCTCGCATTTTCAGCTGTCACTCATATATCTTGGTACCTTTATCATATGTCTGTGCCGATATGTTTGGGCTATGAAAACATAAAGGTGAGCTGTGCTGTTTCTTTGTCATTTTACCGTACACTATCTTATCTAGGCAGCATGTGCTAACTGTTCTAGCACAATCGGTATCATATCATTGTGTATTGTGATCGCGACGGCGCTCGTGTCCATCTGGCATCTTGGTGATGCTTGTGTGATGCAAACAGCCCCCACTGCTTCACTGCAATATTTAATCAAATGTTTGCCTTTCATGTCAGCTCACATATTTGCTGTTACCCATCCTATTAGCACAGGCTATATTTTCCTCCTTCCATATTTCTTCCTACATAGTGATGCGCGTCTGATTTTCGGTGTGCGCTCGGGGCTCGTGAGATTAATCCGCTTCTTCTAATCCTCCTACGCGCCACATGACTTGACCGTGATGCACGAGCGCCGGCGAGCGCTCATTGGTGGGATGCCTTCGTCTCCTCGAGGACCACCCGGGCCAATCGGAGCTCCTCGCCTCAGCATCCGCCCACTTCATCGAGTAGAGGGGTTCTGTGAATGGAAAGAATGCTGAGAGTGGCCTCTGCCATACTCTTATCTTTACTTTCCTGTATCGTGATTTCCCACAAAGAGGCTTGTACGGTTTTGAGTTCCGTACATAATTCTCATACCGTCCTGTGTTATAACAAGGCAGACTTTCTTTTTTTAATATTTTTATATATTATGAAAAACACTTTTTTTTGTTTTATGTTAGGTGGTTACCTGCATCGTCAAATTCTAACTAACCGCCTCACACATTCTGCACTGTACATATCCAAATAAAATCACAAGATATTACATGTGTGATGTTCCCATTGCCAATCCACAGTAACTGCCCGTGCTCGTTGGCGGCCGCTTTGGCCAGGGCGACGTCGGACAGCATCCTACAGAGCGACCTCACCATCCACCACCTCATCAAGAGCGTGGAAGATGGAGTCGGACCATTACCACGTGAGTCTGTCTGTGTGATTGCAATGTAGCAAGAAGGGCTCTAGGATTGAGCTCTGAGGGACACCAGAGCAGCATTTTGGGTGAGAAATTAGATTTCAAATATTTGCCTTCCAATTTCTTCTAATTTTAAAAGAACCATCAAAATCTATGTCAATTAATTTGTTCCTGGCTCAAAAAAGTGCTCTTAAAAAAATTAAGTGGCATATAAATACGGTAAATAAAATGAAAATAAAGTGAGAGTATTCCAACATCTAATGGCGAGGGGGCAGAATGGTCGTGTGATGCAAGAAGAGTCTTGTAGTCTATGATCAATCTAAATAACTAAAATATGTACAGGAAACCCACCAAAGATTTTTAAAACGCGAGTAATTCATAACCCACAAAAACATGTATAATTGCATTTATTAATCGTTTATCTGTAAATATACCAACATATTACAAATCCAAAACAGTTGGCCGTTTCAAACTCTGACAAAAATCTTTTTAAACATGAATGGATTCCAGGTGATTTGATTTTGCCACTGAGCAGAGCACAAATTGTAGCAGATATTCTCCATAACTTCTACTACCGACCCAGGCTAAACTGAGCTCTGCTTCGACACTCCTTTCCTGTGAGCCAGGGCTCTGGCGCCATCTTGTGGCATTTTGGGCAATTCCAGAAAGGCTCGGAATGAACTGTGATGAAGTGAGGGGAGGCACTTCATTTAGTCAGGCTATATATAGCCTTGTCTTACATAAGAGCAGTGCTTTGCTGCAGTGCTGTGCCATGTTGTCAATCTTTTCTTGAGGATTTTATCCGAGGGCCAAAGAAGTCAAAAGTTGACCTCTTTGGCGCCCTTTCCATCTTCCCTCTTTGACTGTTTCACCTGCAGCGAGCATTAGTAGGTCGCTTTTGAGTCCTAATGGCCTCTCTCTTTCTATTTCTCTTTCTCTCTCTGTGTCTTTCTGTCTGTCTCTCGCTCGCTCACTTGACTCACTCACTCAAACTTCTTTAATCTGCCTCTCAGAAAAAGTAAAACAGCTCCCGCTGGGGTTTTGACATTCACAAATGTGTCACTTACTTGCTGTGGAAACGGGGACTTTACTAAATTGGCTAGCAAGGTGTGACGCACACTTTTTTTTTAAAAGTGTGCTTTCTGATGTTTGGTATCATTTCTAAGGGGACATTTTAAAAACATTAACATGAAAAAAAAATTAGTACTTGACTGATGACTGTAGCCCTCAGCCAAAATAATAACTAATTGCTTAAACGTGTGATAACAGATCAGAAAAGGCTTTTTCTTCAGCGCACATTTCAAGCTGTGAAACGTTTTTGTGATTTCTTCATTCCTTTCTTGGTTCCAATGCATTCCAGAGATCGAGGCGGTCAAGTTGGCGCGGCTCATCTTCAACCGACTATTTGAAACGTGTGGCGCTTGGACCAAGGAGCTGCCTTACCGCCGCCGCCCGCAGCCCTACTATGAGACGTCCATCCACGCCATCAAGAACATGCGACGCAAGATGGAGGACAGGCACATCATCATTCCCGACTTCAACACGCTCTTCAACATTCAGGTACGCACTGAGAGCTGTTCTTTCTTCTTTTTTTTAATTTTTTTTTTGTTAAGTGCCGCCATTTGGCCGCTTGCCTTAAAAGCTTTTTTTTCTTTCAAGGTTTAATGTCTTGGAATTGGGAAGGTTTATCAAACGGAATGACTCATGCGTTCAGAGCTTCAGTTACGTAACGGATGTGGAAAGTGGTAATGCCAGTAGGGGGCACCTATGAGTCCCCTCAGGGCAGGACCTGCCGTTGATTTATATTATAGCTTCGTATTTAAGATTCAAATTTGGTCGCCATCAGACAACATGTTGTGGAGGTTTGTCTTTAATGGAGTGGAATGGAATGGATGTATTTTTCTGACATGGGATAGTGAGACTTTTTTTTTTCAACCAAGTTTCATGTTCGGAAATAAACCCAACTTGACTCTAAAATGGCTACTTCTATCCAAAATGTCTGACTTCCTGTGTCCTGTCGGGTGTTGGTTCTTGAGACTTTTTGGGAGGCCGTAGTAAACGAACTAACTGCAGTGTTCAATTTCATGTTGCTTCGGGGGATGAAGTTTCCAAAATGTCATCAGTTTCCATCCCAGCCTCTTTTTGTATCTTTAGGATCAAGACGAGCAGGCGTTCTTCGCCGTTTTTGACGGACATGGTGGCGTTGATGCCGCCATTTACGCTGCCAACCATCTCCACGTCAACCTGGCTCGCCAGGACTCTCTAAGCCAAGACCCTGGCGAGGCGCTCCGCCGCGCCTTCAAAATCACAGACGAGCACTTTGTCAAGAAAGCCTCGCGGGAGGTAACTGTCTGCGCCCCCCCGCCCCCCTATCGCTCTTTGAAAAGCAGCCCGTGAGCTTGAACCTTGAACCTGCATGCTCT
This sequence comes from Idiotropiscis lumnitzeri, assembly GCF_059441095.1. NCBI lineage: Eukaryota > Metazoa > Chordata > Actinopteri > Syngnathiformes > Syngnathidae > Idiotropiscis > Idiotropiscis lumnitzeri. The sequence continues at coordinate 13,636,277 of NC_142407.1, forward strand.
CCCCGGCAGAACTTGCGCTGCGGGACGACGGGCGTGGTGACGTTCCTCCGCGGTGGGACGCTGCACGTGGCCTGGCTGGGGGACTCCCAGGTCATTCTGGTTCGCCGGGGAGAAGTGGTGGAATTGATGAAGCCGCACAAACCCGACAGAGAGGTAACGGAAATCATTTAGTTGTTTCGGGGGCCTCGCTTTCTAATAACAATGGACGGATGGTATTAAACAAAATGTTCGACTTTGTTCTCGCAAATGTCTGCAGGATGAGAAGCAAAGGATCGAAGCGCTGGGCGGCTGCGTGATCTGGTTCGGGACGTGGAGGGTTAACGGCAGTCTGTCGGTTTCCAGAGCCATAGGTAATCCGTTTGTTCAGCGCCAGGGGTCAAATCAAATTTCAAAGCGTCATGAGCTTTGGGTTTCCTTTGCCAGGCGACTCGGAACACAAGCCCTACATCTGCGGGGACGCGGACCACGCCGCCTTCCCGCTGGATGGCTCGGAGGACTACCTGCTCCTGGCCTGCGACGGCTTCTGGGACACGGTGAGTCCGGACGAGGCGGTGCGCGTGGTGAGCGACCACCTCCAGGAGAACGCCGGCGACACCGCCATGGTGGCGCACAAGCTCGTGGCCTCGGCACGTGACGCCGGCTCCAGCGACAACATCACCGTCATCGCCGTCTTCCTGCGGGACCCGCGCACCCCCCCGGCACCCGCCAGCAACGAGGAGGATGAGGACGAGGGCGCCGCCGAGGCTGAGGCGGAAGAGGAGCCCATGGCTGAGGCGGAGGAGGAACCCGAAGAGGAGGAGGAAGAAGAGGAGGAGGCGGCGGCCAGGGCGGAGAGAGGTGGTGAGGGGGGCAGTGCGGCGGACAACGGGGGGAAAAGCCGCGGCGGTTGGCCCCTGCAGCAATGCTCGGCCCCCGCCGACCTCGGCTACGAAGACCGGACGGACTCCTTCACGGACAGAACCAGCCTCAGCCTCGTGGGACCCACGATGGGAGGCCGCATCCCCTCACTCCGCCGCTCGCACTTCCGAGAGAACCGCCCACTGGGGCGCCGGTCCCGCCTCACTTTCACTGACCCGCTGGGGCCCCGGACCGCCTCGCTTTTCGGCCGGGTCCCCAGGCTGAGCCGCCGGCTCGGCGACGTCAGGTGGCGCCGTCGAATCGGCGAGCCGCTGGGTTCGCTGCCCCTCTACGCCATCTGGAGGCCTGGCACCGCCGTGCCCCGACTTCCTCGCGATGCCGCCATCTGATGTGAGCCACTGACCAAACACCGAACCACCTGCCTCCCATTTATCCTTTTTTTTTTTTTTCAATTTCTTTCTGGATAGCTTAGATAGTTGTGGCTCCTGCGTTCGTAAACGTGAAGATTGACTGGTCGTATCTGTCTGAAACAAAGAAGCAAAAAAAAAAAAAAAAAATAGTAAATGTCAACCAGCCCACCAAACACAAGCTTCGCTCCAAAGTATACCACATCATCATGACACTAGAAAGTGTTTTCACACTGATGGCTTGGCTCTTGATGGGGCTGTTTTTCACCGTCGGCATGTTCATGATCAATGAATCAATATTTGAACTGCGAAGGGAGAGTCTCTCTCTGAATGTTACGAGCTCCTCTTTTCATCCCATTGTCAGTGAGTGAAATAACGCCGTTCCAGAGAGTCATATATCCATCGAGTTCTGCTGCTGTTCTGCTACTTTAGTCCGCAAACTAGTCAAGACAAAGCCAACGGAGCCTCTGCTGGGGAGGATCGAGTGGTGCGCTCCATTTTTGCCTTCATAGCTTCATGGGGCCATCGGTCGATTTTGCGGCATTGGCATGATTCGCCATTTAGTTTTCTAGCTGTTGCTGCAAAATTTGGAATGAATTGTTCCTGCTACCACAAGACCAGTCATGCAATCAAAAGCATCTACCAGCATTTCTTGTTCATTTTGTCACCTTTCAGGTTTTTTTTTTTACACTGATACCACTGACCTTCTGTCGTTCCGCCATTGACCCGACCCGTTATCCGCCCGCGGCCTGGCTACAGATAAGAGCACTTAAACGCCGGATTACTGAAGATTAGTCGTTACTTACCTGATTAGATGTCGTATCATGCTTTCCCGAATGTAGATTTAGCCCCTACGTTAATGGGATGGTTTTTGGGAGATGACAAAGAGTAATTTGACTTTGTGATCCCTTGACGTCCGCCGACGTGATTATTATCAGCGTGGACGTTTGAAAGCTATCGAACACGTGCCTTCTGTCAAAGCCTTCTTCCCCGAAATGTTAAAATCCGGATCATTATCGAATCTTATTTGTGCTACTTTTCCGAAGAAAAGTTGCCTTTAACCAGCATTATGACTGGAAAACAAATAGTCAGCTCATAAAGTACTTAGATATTTAACTATTTGAATATCAGCAAAGTGGTCCAAGTTCATTTTTTAAAATTTCAAATAATACCATAAAAAGTTGTCAGCTAGCAAGACATATTGCTGTTTAGTAGTCAGTTTTTTTCCCCTATGTTAGCATGAAAACTTTTCTTATTAAAGTGGGGTGAGAAGATAGCTTGAGACAATCGCAATTCAAATATCCAAAAAAGTGGTCTGATATTTTTTAGTTTCTGACGATACCATAAAAAGTTGTCTTGAACAAGCCAGCAAGCCAACTCGCGATATTTTAAACGTCAACAAAATGGTCTCAAGTGTATTCTTTGGGTTTCCGATGATACCAGAAAAAGTTGTCTTAAGTGTGCTGTGACTGGCAACTGACATGCCTTTTCGTCACCTTGCCAGGTAGTCATAAAGCAATGAAAATGTCAACGTGAAGCAGTCAAAGCTATTTTTTTTTTTTTTTTTGCTGTCCTGTTTTCCAGTCTTCTTGCTGAGCTAAACTGTTTGCTTATATACACGCGTCATAATCTATCCTTCAGATCATCTTTTAACATTGTTGACACTTTTTTTGTTGTTGTTGTTGTTGGTGCTAACTATTCTAAGCTAGCTATCGCAACATTTTTTTTTTTTTGGTCTGTAAATAAAACAACGGTATTAATATTTCTTGCGATGCGCATAACGCGCTAACGTCAATTGACGCGCGATCCATGGCTCCACTTTAATCCCCTATTCGATTAATATTTAAACCTCTTCATATTACGTGGCAACCTTATGCTAAATAACCGTGAATTGTTCTAATGTAATCAAACTGCATTACATTCTTAATTCCCGTTACAACTTTATTAACGAATGATGATGGATTTTGTGCTAATTCTGTATAAAGAGAACTCACGCAGATTGGGCGGTTGACGAAGTCGACCTCTCTGAAGGTGACATCAGAAGCCCCTTTCAGTATTTTTCCACCTCACTGTTCTGTATAAATTGCACCAACACGGAAACCGCAGTCAAAGTATTTTATTATTGAATGATCTGATTACTGTGTGAAAGCAGCCATCGGCTGGTTTGCTGTGTTCTATATAAGAGGCGAATGGGACAAATTGTGGGCTGTGTGAGGCTGAAAGACAGCGTGAGTGTCACCTGTCTATCAAAGACTGTCACTGTTTAGTGCCGCTACTTACTTCACATGACCACTAACGATCGCTCAGTCATTGTCATTAGCTTTATTTTACCCGCCTTAAACCACATTTCATGTTACTCTATAGCCCACTCACAAAGATGTGGCGAGATTGGGGCTTTTCCACTTCTGCGACTTTTCCATTCAACGCTGAAACCTTTTATTTTTGAGAGCACACAGCATCTTGCAATAATGACTCATTTTGAATTCTAATAATCATCCGTGAATCATCATTAAAGAACGTTTTTTTTAATGTATGAAATTAATAATACTACTTAAAAAGGTCATTATGGCAAGATCTGTCTTACTGTGTTGTTAAAAAAACAAAACACGATTCATGTTTACCCCTTGCATGTTGATGAAAATGACTGCCGTTGAACTCAACGCACTTAAAATGCCAGTCAAAGGGTTTTGCTCCCGTTTTCCATGCAGTACAACCAACAAAAAGGCTTTCACTTGTCAAATATAGCTTTGCAAAAATGATTAAGATGGTCAATTGGTGAGCACATTTGTGCTTGTTTATTCCTGACCCAAGCCCTGTAAAAAATGCTGCTAAAAATATTTCAGAAAATGAATGGTGAGAGTCTTTCGAAACTCATTTGGGAAAATAAAAACGGGCTGTTTTAATGAGTTGCTCTGTTAAAGTAAATTTCAGAAATTTTACATTCCGACTTTTTTCACCACAGCGCCATCTGCTGCCGGCTGTGGGGCACTGCCCATAAATGCTCACTAATATAAACTCGTCGAGAAAGCAGCCTTGAGTTGCTCTTAGTCTGTTTATAGAACTTTGTTCTTGGACAATGGGAGCAAATCACCCCCCCTCCTATATATTGAAAATGGAGTTAGCCCGCTCCAGTTGTTTAGTGGCTAATGATCGCTCCATCATTTCGGTCGCCATTCCTATTGCATTGTGCATTGTGAGCGTGCGTGCACAGATTTTTTTCCTTCTCTCTCTGTAAGCAATAATGAGTTGGGGACAAAAACAAAATGTGCTCCAGATGGTTTGTCTGTGGACAAAATGTGGAAGGCAAACTCCCTCGTTACCATGTTCAGGTGACGTTGATAGGAAAGTATTCACAAGAAATAATCTGTACAAATATGATGTGTGTTCCTATATACATATGTGTACTGTAACTGGTAACTAACGATCATGTATATAAAGACTAGAACAACTCCACTTTGTCTCATGTCTTTTGTTATATTTCAATTAAAAACAATACTAACGTCAGATACACACTTAACGTACGGTTAGTTGTTTAATTTGACGTGTGACGCAATGGACTGGCAGGTGAAGAACCCGGAAGTGAAAGCAAGTAATAAATTAACAAGTGCGTGCAGCGGGTGTGCTCGGCTCCACGCGAAACAGTTTACTGCTGAATTGCGATGGAAGAAGCGAAGCAAAAAGGATAATCCGTCAATCTGTTTTTTTTTTCACCGCTGATCTTGAAGTCACCGGACCAAGTGTTGCATTCCGTTTTCCGGTTGTATAAACCAAATTAAACAGCTGCAGCCGGCTCGTCCCCAACTGGGTAGTTCACTGCGGTCAGGCAAGTATTTTAAATTTTAAATTACCATGTATGGTAAGGCGATTTTTTTTTTTGCTTTTTCTTTTTTAAAGAAATTACCAGGTAGAGTAAGGTGCTTTATTTTATTTCATTTTTTTAAAGAAATGACCATGTATCGTAAGGCGCTTTTTTATTTTTAAAGAAATGACCATGTATACTAAGGCGCTTTTTTTATTTTTAAAGAAATGACCATGTATAGCATATTTTCTGTTACGTCCTCCCTAGCAAAATGAAAACAATTCGCCGCCTCAACTATAAGTAATAGCATTTTTCTTGCAAAACAAACCTATACCATAGAGTTAATACTCGCTGCGCTTAATGGGCAATGAGAGCGCCACTTTCAGCTTCTGGAGAAGGTGTGCAATTACACTTTATTGTAACCTAGCCGAAAAAAAGCCTATTCCCTAGGGTCACACGCACCCCCCTCAGTATCGCCCCCCCCCCCCCCACACACACACAGTGGAGCCCGCCCCAATATTTGAGAATCACTGATGTATAGTAAAGCCCTTTTATTAAAAAAGGAAATTACTATGTATAGTAAGGCGTTTTTTTCTTTTTAAAGAAATGATCACGGACAGTGAGGCCCTTTTTCTTTCTTTTTTTTTTTTTCAAGAAATGACATTGTATAATAAGGCGCTTTTTGTTTTTTAAGAAATAACCATGGATAGTAAGTCGCTTTTTTTTTTTAAAGAAATAACCACGTATACTAGGGTAATTTTTAAAAAATGACAGTGTCGGCTCGCTTGACTTTCTCTTTGTGTGTGAAGGCTGGCCTGACTGTTGTGGCAGTTCGGAGTTGAGGACAACGACGATTCATAAAAAAGGTCAGAGCTTGCTCGCTCTCTCGTGTATTTGCATTTTGCAACTAGAAAATGCAATTCCTGGAGAAATTGCGTGTGAAGGCGGAAAGGCTGGAATCTTTTTTGTGGAATGATTTTGAATGAGACTGAATGACATTGAATGATTTATTATTTTTGACCGGAAGTGACGTCACGAAACCGGAAATGACGTATTTTGACCGGAAGTGTCTCAATGCTGACTGTAGTTTTAAGGATGAGCTATGTTTTTGTTAATTTCTCAATTGTGCGTTAATGTCAATTTTGCTGTGGACCTTTGCGAGTCACCCAGTTATAAACGCTAAGGACAGCGTAAAAAATTGCCAGACTCAGACAATGCTAAAACATTACCTTTATTACGTGAAAAACACTTGAACAAGGATCAGTGCATTGGAAGAACATTATCAACAAATAACTAAAAGGTCAAGTTCACAATTCCACGGTGCGTTGTTGTTCCCTTGGCTCGATTCCAAACCAAACTCAGCGAAACAAGAAGACATTGGGTGAACGTCAACAGGACATGCACGCGTACCGCATCTTGCAAGTTGGTGTCTCTAAAACAACCACTTGGGGAGGAAAACGTCCTTCAAAAATCAAATATAAAGTGCGGAAAAAGTGGTTTGAGTTGTTGTTGAATGTCAGTTTCAGTGCATCCAAAAAAGTTATGCTCAGCATCATGAGACCACGGCAATGACGTCATTTAGGAAAAGCAAAAAAGAATGATGAACTTTATTGAAATCATAGTCAAGTGGAACCCGAAACTTTGTGTACGATGTTTGTTATCGTATAAAATAGAAATAGCCTTTGAAATGTTTGTGTGTGTGTGCCCGTGTATATATAAGAGGCAGTTTTATGTTCTACTCTAAAGGGTCGTGGAGTCATGGAACTTGCGGGAAGGCGGGTGTCCATCACCTGTCAGTCATGTCTTCAGATAGTGACTCACCTTGCAGGGTCAAAAAGAACAAAAAAAGGTTATTTGTACATACATAGTTTTGTCATTCACTTCAAGAGAATATGGTCATGCCTTATGATTCGAGTTGAATTTGTTCTGCGACATCTCAAGTCATCTTTCCCCAACAAAATGAACGAGTGAACCATTAACTGTTCCAGCCCCATAAAAAAAAAGAAATCACATTACAAACACAGTAATATTCATCCTCGAGATCTCTTATCCAGTCTGTCTTCGATGACTCCCTCCTCCAACACACCTGATTCAAATGATCAGCTCATCAACAAGCTTCACAGAATTATTCGAATCAGGCATGTTGTAGGACGGAGACATTGAAAACAGGCTGGTTAGGGGATCTCGAGGACGAGATGTCAACAAGCTCACCAAATGTGACGTAGTGCAGACGCATTTACGTTATCACGCACTCTTATTATTGGTAGAATTTGAGGACCAGACTGTTTCTGAAACTTGTTGTGTACCTAATGAAGTGGCCAGTGGCTCGTCACATGACATAGTTACCTGTGCAGGGCGGAGTCTGGTTGTCATAGCGTGAGTTGGCGCTGTGCAGAGCGTCCTCATCGTCTGTGTCGCTATCGCTGCTCGTCGCCACTGCCGCCAGGACGGACGGCGCCGGGTCTGCAAGGAATCGAGGCGCTCAGTCTCTGCTGCATTAAATCGAAAAACGCATAGAGCAGAAGCACCAAAATGTCCCAAAAGAAGAACAATTTGGGGTTCTACCAAACATGTCCTTTTCATGTCATTTCCTTTGGGAACCCTGACGTCCCTCAGAGCCCTTCATTTGACATTACGATCACATAAGTTGAAGTCTTTTGCAATACATGCATTTTGAAGAAAAATACTATTTACGTATCACTCAGTGAAAAACAGGAAATTATTAACATGTATTGTGAAAACACACCTGAGGCATACTGGCCTTCACTGGCCTGTGGTTGTGATGAGGGTCCCTCCAGCAACGAATGATGGGACTTTCCTGAGCTTTCAGATTCAGAGTCCAAAAGTGTTCGCCTGTATAAAGCACGACGTTTGAAGTTATGAGCTTTCAACTAATTCTCCGTTCTTGTTCAACTTGTAGCCACCGAGTCGCACCCCAGGGTCCTGGTGCCGCAGTTCTTGGTGGCTGCCAGGTAGCCGGATCCCGTCAAGGAGAAGATGTCTTCCCCGGGGCCCGAGGCCGTGTACAGCTGCTGCTGCTCCTGCTGCTGCTTGGACGACGATGCCTGCTCTGCAAAGTCCTGAGCACTGTCCACCACCTTCACGCCTCCTACAGGACACAATATTTGGCTTCAGAAAGGGGACTTTTTAAAGGCATGTATGCAAATAAGAGGGGACTAGACTCTAGAATGTGCATTCTGAAAACAACCAACCGTCAGCAGCCTCTTTGAGCTGCAGGCAGACTTCCGCAGCTGAGTCCGCTCCTCTCGGTTCGTTGTCCGTCTGCTCCGGACTCCTCCGATGACCCACCGAGGCGTTGTTGCCTTCCAGGACGGACGTCAGGCATTTCCGACCTGGAAATAGTCGAAAAACACGAGCGTGGAATGCCTGTTGCAACCTGCTTTGAATTTTGGCATGTTTTACTGCCACTTTTCTTCCCTATACAAGCTCAGTATCCAAGTTGGCTAAAACATATCGAAAGCCTTAAATTGGACACGTGCTTTAGTTTGGGACTTATCACCTGGACGACAAGGCCTGGACCGAACTGCCGCCCTCCCGAGCAGCGCCATCTCGCCGGGCTTGCGTGCGTCCGCCGGCTCAGAGTCGGCGTGTTGCGAGGGTGCCTCATCCGCCCCGAACATTCCCGACGGGCCCGGTCTAGAGTCGCTGGCCGCGCGGGCCTCCAGCACCTGGCTCTTCACGTCGGACATCTTGCTGCGCACCTCGGCCATCTGCGCCTTGAGGCGGATGAGGACCGCCGAGTCCGGGGCGGAGCGTCGCACCACCTGAGGGCGGCGCTCCCGGTCTTTCCTGGAGGACAAACTGGCTGGTGGGGACGCAGAGAAGAGACTTTATTGGCTTATAATGTGTAAAGGCATGTCCCAATTTATTTATATATATACTTTTTAGTACAAATCACAGGTGGGTCTGAAAGTTTCCTGTGTTTTTAATCAAGACGATTCACTGGGTGTTCCGCACACCTTGGCTGTGAAGGAGAGACACTGGAGGACGAGGCTGAAGGCCCCACAGGGACTCAACGTTGTTGTGCTCCTTCAGATCCAGCAGCTGGATGAGGATGACGGGGTCGAGGTCCAGGAGGCTGCCGCCGGCAGCACCGCCGGTAGCGGCGGAAGACGCCCCGCCTCCTCCGCTGGCAGCTCGGCCAATAGCGGAGCTGAGAAGTGCGGAGCGCAGACAGGAGCTGGGACCACCTGAAGAGGAGGCCGAGGTTTAGTTTTGTTTTCAATTGAAAAATAGCCAACAAATATTTCGATACATACATTGGAGTTTACAAGTTTGGGTTCCATCATTCTTGATGAATTAAACATATACTAAAACTAAAATGTACATAAATAATAACGACAGCTGCTTCTTGTACTTGGAGACAAGTGTTTCTTTATGAGCTCATTCTGATGACTCATCCTCCTCCTCCTCCAACACAAATCAGCTGACGAGTGAAGGGGGCCTTTGTCGCTGGCAGCCTGGATGCGCTAGAAATGTTACCCACATTCATTGGCACTGGCTTTCCTAATTAAGACGATATCGGTGACGTCACCGCCAGACGGGAGAGTTTATGAGTCACAGTCTACCGCGGGATCGAACGCACACGCGCTTTACTTTCAAACAAGATGCTTCAAGTTTGCAATCGTACCAGAGGCTCCATCCAAGTCATCGGGAAGCTCTCCTTCCTCTGTGTCCAAATTCCCGATGAAGTCCACATCGTTCTCGCCTGACCTGAAAGGGAACATGAAAACAATAAGTCACGCCACGGAATCCAATGACTCTTTGAAATATTTTAAGTGGCAACTGAGCTTCGGGTGTCATCGCACGGCACTTCTCCACTCACATGGTTTCCTCATCAATGTCGTTTTCCTCAGTGTTGCTGGTGGCGGTGGAGCTCCCCGAGGTGCTGCTGCCGTCCAGCGGGTTCACCTCCTCCTCGGTGAGACAGTCCACCTCCAGGTCGCCGTCGGACAGCTCCTGAAGGATAACAACAAGTTGCTCACCGCAGTGCCCATATTTACTGGCAACACGCGGCGTCCGGCCCTCACGTTGGAGTCGTCGTGTACGGTTCGCTCATGGTCGCCCTTTTTAGCGTTGCTCAGCGTGCTTTGAATGTCGCCGTCGCTCTTGACGGCGCGAGGGTTTCGTTCAGAAGCCGCGCTGCCAGCCGGCAGCCTCGGGTCGGGGGGGGAGGAACTGCGTGACGAACGGTGGCGGAACACTTCGATGGCTAACCTCTGAGAGACAGTCAGTAAAAATAATTAAATTCTCTCACTCACTCACACATGCAGTCATTATTCATGTAAAGGTCTATTTGTGGAACATAAAAAAACACGTTTGTCTATATACACGCACACACTGTCATTTTCATCATAGAGACAGAAAATAACGTGAAAAGGCCTCAGCGAAATCAATGTAATCAATTTAGCCTCGCTTAGCGAGTGGCAATTTAAGACGGCCGCCGGTGGCTTCACTTCTCGCTACGGAAAGTAACTGCATGTAAAACATCGTCACCGGTTTGTTTACTCGTTCGCTTCCATTTACTTGCGTCCTTCAAGATACTCCCACCCACGTTGACAAACGCGCCCACTCGCTCTCACCTCTTTGAGGTTGTTGATCTGCTGGATGTAGCCACTCTGAGCTGATTCCAGCTGGCTGATGTACCAGTATTGGTCTCTGCACTTCTGGAAGAAAGTGGGCGATCGCACCTGGCATCTGAGCGCCAAAAATCAAAGAACGCAGTTATTGGGCACACAGCACAGCACAGCACACGGTGAGATTTTCTCAGGCAATTGTTGTTTCATGTGTCACTGCAATGGCGCACACATGAGGCAGAACCGTACCGGAGTACCAGCGTGTCCGTCTGCATGTTCAAGTAGCCCTCGCTGGCCAGGAGGTCCAGCCTGAAGAAGCGGTTGTAGCCCCAGCACTCGCCGACCTCAAAGTCGGAGGCAAACTCGCGGATGATGTTTTTGCTCGGGTCATTGGAGGCCTGGTGGACCATCTCAACACGGTACTCGTACCTAAACAGAACCAACACTTGCCGTCACGGGATGAGAGCGCACTCCCACGGAAGAAACATGAGCGGTAAGACCGACTTTGAGGTTTCGGGGAGTCCGGCAGACAGCTCCAAGAACACGGACAGGTAGTTTCCACGAACCACACCGTTGCCATCCTGAAAGGACAAAGCCTTCAAAATAAACTCGATGCCATCAGAAAATGACATATTACACACGTCGGCCATTTTATAGCCACAAATAGAGATTGCAAGAATATTACACGCACTCACCGGGTAAACTTTGAGCCTCCAACAGAGTCCGGATATTTGCAGAGGAGGGCTGTAGACCGGGTCGGCCCGCTGCCTCAGTGTGCTGCCGACACAATCAAACAAAGGCATTCCATCTGAAAGTTGCATCAAAATGGTCACTTGTCGTGTCAGCGTGGCGCTGAGCGTACCTGAAGTTGACCAGAGCAAAAGTGCTGGAGTCATACGCGGGAACCAGCTCACTGGAAACACAGATTGAAATATTGCCAAGTTCCACAGCTGAAATATCAAAAGCCTTTCAAGCATTTGTTTGATATCCAGTTATACTAGACCACTCTTTGAACAGGTGCAATTAGCACGTTTAGCGACTCCTTGTTTAAAACGCTACTTGTTCGAGGGAAGTTTAGGAGAAGATGATCTGCGTCACGCAGCTCGTTGCTGCCGCTGCTGTGCACTTGCGTATAGTTGAAATAAAGTCCGCACTGTAAATTCAGGACCTTCATTTTGCGACAAGTAGTGCTTTTTTTTTTTGCCACCGTGTGGCATCTGGATATGAAGGACACGGAATAAATACTCAAGTGACTTTGTGGGACATGTGCGTCAGGCACCTGGTGAAGTCAGGTGGCACCGGCGTGGTGACGAAGGACTGCATGGGTTTCCGGTGGACTTGCTGGAACATGAGAAGGATCTCGGGACTCTTGGAGATCAGTTCGCTCTTACTGCACGAGTGGAGCTGTGACACATCCACGTGCACACGCACACATACACGCACGCACAAACTTGGTCAGGCACTTGTAAGTCAGGGTACCTCGAATATGATTTCAGCAAGTACATTTAAGCTTCCTATTTAGAGCCAAATTTCACTTGAGTGAATTCCGGGCTCATTCCGATGGATCGTTTGCAAGTAGCCTCGGTTCCTTTTTGATATCATTTGATATTTACATTTTGATGAACACAACAGCAAGAGAGCTCAATGAACAAGTGTCGGGAAGAGACGGGAAGGCTCCAACCTGATGCTCGACCTCCTGCAGGATAGACTCCAGCAGTTCCGTCTCCTGGGTCAAGGACGTCTTCTGGCCTGATGACGGGGGAAGGAGGAGGAGAAGGATGAAGAGGAGCGTTTCTATTTTCAGAGCACTTGCACTGAGATACCCAAGGCCGTGATGAAGGCGGACTGACCGGGAGTGTGTGCGTGAGCTTGACTTGTGTGCAGCATGAATGAATATTTTATATTGTAAGTAAGCAAATATATAAACACACACACACACACCTGGAGCTAGCAGAGATTTTTTTTTTTTGCAATACAACAATAATGCTGTATTGTGGCATTAATACTGTAAAAATATTGTAACGTGAGATGTTTTCCAATCGTTGTGTATCAATTGTTTATTATTACTAAAAAATAAATAATAGAAATAAAAAGCGTCATAGGTGGCCTACCCATGAGCGTGATGAGTTTATTCTTCAGCTGGTTGTCCAGACGAGCGATCATCATCTCCACTGCATTCCGGATCTCACGGACCCGCTCGTCCTTGGCCCCTCGCACCGCCTCCACGTTCCTTTCCTGACGAGAGCAGCAACATTTTAGCGCCATCTAATTCATGTTGGCGGTGCGACACGCAACCAACAAGCTTGGGAACAGAAAAAGGACGATGTTTATGTCGTCTTTCCTGGTTTGTGTGTCCCTTTGTGTGGATGTGAAAGCATCTTAGTTGAATTTGTGAGTGACTATGACATAAATGACACAAACAAAAAGTGTGCATCAACTGACGAATTGCTCACCACTTCCTGCACCAGGCTGATGAGCTCCATGAGGCGTCGCCGCAGCTTGGCCACCTCCTCCTTCACTTTGATCACATGCTGCTCATAGATTTCCACCAGCGGCTTGAAGGTGTGCCCGCCATGCTACACGAAAGCCACACGCACTTAATAGGCGATCAAAACAACACAGACGTGCCGTCATTTTGTCTAGGCAAGAATCGGTTACCATGCCGCCCCACAGAGCGCACTGGTGGCAGATGCATTTCTTACACGTCCAACAGAAGACACTCAGCTTTTCGTGGTGGTTCTCACATCTGAAGGGAATGATATGTCAAAAACTTTAAAAAAAAAAATAATAAAAAAGTGGACCAGAGATAGAGATAAACTCCAAAGAAACCTTTACCCACTAGCAAACACAAATCATCACATCAAATGTAATTGTACTAAGCCCAATCACTATAAAGGTAAACACTGCCTCCTAGAGGCATCGACCCGTTATTAATATTTTACCAAGACAAGAAAAATAAATAAATGAATAAAAAAAGAGGCCTTTGAGGAAATACTGCATGGTGCTAAAAACACACTGACTTGTCTTTGTCATTGTCCTCATGCTTGGTAAGGCTGCACAACTGCAGCGTGTCCAGCTGCTGCGTCACCTCCTCGGCCCAGCGGCAGTTCACCAGCTCCCTCAGCTGGAGGGGGGCCCTTCATGCGTGCACACACAGACAAACAATTTGGATGCAAACTGAGCGCAAGTCTAGCGAGACACTTTGACTTTTTGAGGTCAACTTTGGAGGTCATACCGACAATGTGGACACTGAGCTCTCTGCTCCGTCAGCCAGCGCTGTCAACAGACAGCTCAACGTTAACGGCATCACCAAAACACACAAATTTACGAAAAGTAGACAAACTTTATTTTGAGTTTTGGTCGATTTTTGAAAAAATGGACATAAACACAACTTGACTGCTAATGAACAGAATTGGTCTGGGGAAAAAAAACATCAGTCAATCTCTACTGACAAGTCAACAAACTTTGTCCAGTTATGAACTGTTCAAATTATTTTTCACTTTAGGTCACCAAGCGGCGTATTGAAAGCTCGCTTATCGCGCATGCTTTGCCTTTCGAGGGCTGAAGCAGCTTAATGTTATTCCAAACAAGAAAGCTCATCCAATATATGATTGAGTTATGAGCGAGTTTGCGGAATGAAACGTGTAAATCAAGCGTGTGCACATACTCGTATGCAGCTGAAGCAGCAGAGCTTGGAGCAGTGCGGACAAAGGCGAGCGTCCCTCAGCTTCTCCATACAGATGAAGCAACGGAACACCTCGGCGATGCTCTGTGCCCACAAAACAACAAAAGTCAACTTTTGAAATGCACCAGGCTGAATTTTGCAGCGACACACAAACCTCCACACTTTGTTCGTCCATTTCCGCCAGTTTGAGTCTGTTGTCTCTAAAAGTCGGCAAAGAAAATGTCACCGTAACCTAGAAACGAAACATGACACTGTGAAGTATTCATTTGTACTAGGACTTTAACAAATACTCTAATAATGAAATTATCTGTTTTCGTTCCTTGTTCGGTACTTAATTTGTATACATGGGGGGGAAAAAAAAGGGAAAAATGTTTGTTTATTGTGCTCCGGACTAAAAACAGATGTTTGCAAATGTTTTATTCTTGTGAACACTGAGACAATGAATCTGCTTTCATGGAAGACTACAAAACTCTGGGATCATTTACTGTTGAGAGGCTGAAATTGGGAGGATTTAAGTAGAAACAATGGCTCTCAACGACTAATGTATTACAGTTGTCAATTAAATAGAAATCAATAAATAGAATCAATTTGTTGTTGATTAACCGTTACACCGCCAATCAAACAGTACAAATACGTGAATATAATACACATACAGTGTTGTATGTGCGTAAGTGTATGCATGTATGTATATACATACATCATATATCCTTTACATTAATAGCTTTTGTGTGGGATAGCAGGTGCTCCTAATGTTGTGGACGGCGAGAGGCTAAACGTATAACGACTCGTCAACTGCCAGTGGCCCAGTTTTATATGATAATAGTCGCATTATTTGTAGATGGCCCGTTCACATGATAATTGTATTCTGTTGGAGACATAAAAAAAAGATGAAATGTGAGAGCTTCGAGGGAGCTAAATAAGAAATGAGAGGCCAGTCAGCCATCTAGCTAGCTGGGTAGCTAGCTTGATGGCTGGCGTTAGCTGTTGTCGCCCAGCTCCTAAAGACGTTGACGGCGTTAAGTCCCACCTGAGGAAACAACGACCGTAAGCTACATTGTCTTGCTCAGCGAAGCGGCGGGTGTCCGCCGACGTCCAAACCTTCATCAAACGTTGCCCATGAGATGCGGAACGGGGGAGGATGCTTCGACGAGAGACTGAAACTGCGGTTCAGCCCCCGAATGAGAAAAGATGTGCAGGGAACGAGGGGGTCTGTAAACCCCGCCTCTTCTTTAATGATGTCCAATCAGAGCCCGCAATTGTCTTCTTCGTTTGTTAAAGCGCCGTGTGTAGCTGACAAGAACGCTGCCGCCATCTTCGTGTAGTAATGTGCACCGCACAATGTTTAAAATCGACCATTTTTCCAGAGCCAGAATCAAAACCACGACCTCTGCCCTGTGAGGCCATCGGTTTGCTACTTCAGGGCTTTTTTAGTATGCTTTGGGACATTATTTTTAATGAAAAACAAAAATCAGAAGAGGCTGCAGTGTCACCAGTTTATTGATTAAGTATACATAGGGAACAGATCATAGTGAGTACAATAAAATTAACACCAAGTCACAAATTTAAAAAACAAAAAAACTAAACAAAACTGGCTTTATTTCTTTCACACACGCACAAAAAGCTCAAAATCCAAGTAGAATCGCATTGAAATGGAAATCAGTAGAAATGTTCTGTGAGTTTTAACACTGACAAAAAAAATGTTATTGACTAGTCCGGTCTGAAAGGTGAAGAAACTAACAACAACAACATCAAAGAAATACACTTTCATTATCATCAAATGCTTAAGACCAATAGTCATCTCCCGTTCTTGCTCATCAGTACAGCAGGCCTGAGTTTGGGCGGGAGGGTGTGGGGGGTCGGGCGGGGGTTAACCTGCATTAAAGTGCAGACAATTGCTTGAAGGATGTTTGGGGAGCGGAGTTTTCAAAAGTCAGAAAATACACGAAGGGTGACTTTCCTTCGCATGTTAGCTTATTATTACGTCGTCATTATTTCCGTCACAAAAGTGGCTCAGTAATACATTACGGAAAAAAAAAGTCAACACAGGGAGCAACGGCAACGTCACTGCTAATGCTAACACTTTCTCTGGATTCTTGGCGGAACACAAACAGGTGAAAAAGAAAAAAGTGTCAAAGTAGAATCATTATTTTTGGGGAGTTAAGTGGACAGTATAATAATTTGGCAACAATAAAATAGAAAGTACGGTCGAATCATTTCAAGGTTGGAGGCGCTAGGAGCTTAAACTCGATTAATTTATTTCGGAGCCAATCAATCTTGCAAAAGAAATTAAGCACAATTTAAGATAGAATAATTGTTTATTGGTACTAGTGTTGCAGTTAAGGATTTACGAATCACATTTTTTAGTAGTAAATATATATATATATTTTTTTTAGCAACCCAACCCGTCTCAGGGTAATGATATGCTAATCGTTTCTTGGTTCTGACTCAGTTTTCAATTTGCGATAAAATATGCACAATTCTTTTTACCAAATTTACCATATCATGTTAGGTCCAATTTGTGACTTGATTATCAATAATATTTTTTAAAAAAAAAAGGTAATTAGTGATTATCTCTTCAATTAACTTCTTGAACGTCTTGAGATGCCAATAATTAAAGCTAGGCTTTGCTTGAAGCACTTATCATTTTTACAACTGAATTCCAATAAGTGTGATTTGCGCAAACATTTTTAGTAGCCTAAGCTTTGTGGGTTTAACCAAGCTAATTGTTTCATTCTACCAGCTTCGCCTTTTGAGAGTGAATTCAGTTTTGCAAGAAAATACTTATGTCGAAATGACTTATGACATTTCAGACTTTTAAAATCCTGGTAGCAGAATTCAGGGGTTGATTATCAAAAATGCAAAAAAAAAAAAAATAATAATTCTGACGTAGCAAGCAGGTAAAGCTTGGCTATTCTCTTGCATTAACCAAAGATAACCATTTTTGCGAAATAGCCTGTGAGAAAATAAGCATGAGTAAAGCTACACTAATTGTTTATTGGTCCTAGCCTCATATTTAATGGATTTTTTTTTTTTTTTGCACAATACAATCAAATCAGTGGAAAACATTTTTGCAGCTACAGGTAGTTTTGTGATTTGCTAAGCTGATTGTTTATTGGTCTTAGGTGATTTTGTTCTTGCGAGAAAACAGACAAAACACTATTTATGCATGACATTATTGCTAAGTCATTGTATGTCAAATTGGGGTGAGATAAACAAATCTAAAAAAAATGGCTAACTACTGATTAGATTTTAATTTAAATTGCTAATAATTAGACTATGTTAGTTGGCAAAGCTGGGCAAATTTTGTTTGCGTTACACAAAGCGAATCTAATTTTAAAAAGGTGAGTTCCATTTTTTTTGGATGAACAGTGAGAACATTCAAGCAATTTGCATACAACACTTACAGCAGCCGATATAAGATAAAAATTGTTTCCTGGTCGTCGGTGAATTCTATTTTTCCCCCCAAAAAATAAGAACAAGATTTCAGAATTGCTCAATAGCGTTTGACAGATTTTATAAACTCAAGATATCTGTCGTGAAGATTTTTTATTGCTGCCAGTTACAATTTCACTGTGAATTTTTCAGACAGCCTAATGATTTTCCTGCAACGGCAAACACAATATACAGTAGAATCACGTTAGCGTAGCCAAATCAATCTTTGTGGGTTAAGCTAAACGACTGGCGAGAAAATAAAACAAGATCACTTTTCTTCTGAAGTCGCCAAGCTAGTGATTATCTTTTAAACTTTGACTGGACGACAGATTTTTCCTGCTTTACTCGCAAATCAAGGGGGCTGAAAAACAAAAAACAAAATAACGTAAAGCATGCAGTCAATGAAAGTATTTGCCCAAGTTAATGTGCTAATCTCAGAACATAAAGAGGCAAAATAAAACTTGGTGCTTTTTTTTCCTTTATGAATTCTTGTACAATATTTGGGGGCTAACCAGTGATTATGACAATGTGTATACGAATGTGAAAAGGCAAGAGTCCGGAACATTCAGTCGGTACAAAACAATTCAACGTAAAGTTAGCATTGTCTGATTAGGGGGAAAAAAAAAACATTTGCGGAACGACGCTATTAATATTCTGTTTTGTAACATTCTAAGCGAAAAAAAGTTGTTTTTTTTCCTCTGCTATCAAGTAGTCAAAAAAACTATGCTACATATCCACTGTCGAAAGCAGATGGACTTAAATCAAAAGCCTCCGAACGGTGGGAGGGAAACGACGGTTGCTCGCAGTGTGAGCGCTTCGACAAAAAAGAGAAAGGAAAAATCCCCCCCCCCCCCCCCCTAAAAAAAATCCTTCTCGAGATGGATCAAGAACTTTTCACGTTAATGGCGGCAAACGGAGCGCGGCCTTGGATTGCACAACAAAAGGCATCATCACGTTAGGCATTCAAGAAAATATCTTGGCAACTGAAAAAAACAATTGCGGGGGTTGGGGAGATAAACTAGAAAAAAAACAGAACAGAATGAGGGAAAAAAAAAAAAAAAAATTCTGAAAACCCAAGAAAAAGTACCACATTTTCACAACCACAGGGCGCACCGTATTATTAGGCGCAGTTGCAGTTCCGAGTCCTATTTCAGTATTTAACACATACATTAGACTCAGCTGGGTGCAGGGATGCTCAAATATACGCCATCTGAAAACATACGGTAGCATGGATGCACGCTAAAGAGTACGCTAGCATGCATGCTAGCGTATGTTTTTAAAAAGGCAATGGGAACAAAAGTGAGATATGTTAACGCGACATGTTCACTCTCATCAGCGTCAGTCTTGTCGCCGTGCGGTTCTTCAGAAATGATGCAGACAGTGCAAGCAGACGCATTAGCGGCTAACGCAGCCCGAGCATCCGCAAACAGTATTAGTAAAGTTGCGTTTGCCATCCGTCCTCCATCACTCGTACCGCCCTCACAACTTTACACGCAAGGCGTGCAGCATTATTAGGCGCACAGTCCATTTGGGAGAAAATTTAAGACTAAAGTACGCTATATCGTTGTGAAAATATTGTACTGAAATAAATAACTAGAAGAAGAAGGAAAAAAGAAAAAAGGCCCAGAAATATTTTGGTTGAAAAAAAAAAAAAAGAAAAAGTAACAGTGGACAAAAATAATCAGGAATTAGAGAAAAATAACCTCCTCCCAAAAAAATGTGGAGAAAAATAAGATAAAAACAAATTTATAGAAAAAAACGGCGCAAAATCGTGTAATAATTCTTCAGCGAGTACATTCATCATCCTTCCACTAGGGAGGATTTTGTAACACAGTAGGTGCATGTGAGGGGGTGAAGCAGCAACAACTACCAGGGCAGGGACAGCAAGGGGCGGGGCCAGGACCAACAGTGGGCGTGGCCTTAGCTGGCTTTGAAAGGAAAACGGGAGAGCGCTCCAGAAAAATGGTTGAGCGACAAAATCCCCTTCACACTTTGCGCCTCACTCCAATGCTGATCCGCGGTGGTCCGCTAATTAGCTCTCGGCAGTTTTTGGAAACGTTAAAAATGTTTTCTTCTTACTACGCCAGGTTGCTCTCGGTCCTCAGAGCTCCAATTACACTCTGGATGTTTTCCTCGGGAACCTGCAGAAGATGTCACACTTGCTTTGTGTTCATTTCAAAAGATCACATCAAATCAACCAGAAACTTTATCCCCCCCCCCCCCCCCAAAAGACGTGCTAGGCTAGGCTAGCTCACCAAGGCGTGGTCAAACTTGAAGGTGCTAATGTAGTACGCTGGAATGTCAGCGGCCGCCAGGGGTTCCGATATTTGAGCCACGATGCCGCATTCATCTGTTAAAATAAACATGCACACTTCAAATACACCGCCAGGATGGAAACACAAGCTCAAAAGCGAACAAACTCACCAAATCCTAAAGGTTGACCCCCGATTCGGACCATTTTCCAAAGCTCGCCAGAAGCGCTGGTGAACAGGACGTTGTTTGGGAACCTTTAGCAAACGTACGAACAAATTAGCTAACTTACATTATCCGTTGTGAGCTAACTAGCCATTGTTGTTACTTTCCCACAAACCTTTGCGTCGTCTGTTCGTCCATGACCAGCGAAATGTAGCCTTCGATGAGAGAAAAAGAGAAGAATCGAATGTGGCCGGCGTCCTCGCCGCATGTGCCCGATTCTTTCGACCTATCGACAACAAAAACAAAAGTCAAATGAAAAGCCAAACCTATAGCCTGAAGCCATAAACCTCAACCCTCTCCTCGGCCCTCGCTTACCCTCCAGAGTAGAACATAACATCCATGAGCAGAGTGGCTACAGAAGGAAGCGTGTCCGGATCCAGGCTGGTCACGCAGAACATGTTACTGGGGCTGGACAACGGGTGGATGATTGGACGCGGCACTGGGGGGTTGTTCAAAAAGGGTTAGTCAGAATCGAAAACAACAAATGTGACGGATCCTTCACATACCAAGCTTGGGTTTGACAAAACCATTGGTCACGCCCAGGTGGTGGGCGGCAACGGTCTCTCCGTTGACAACGCGCAGTAACGTGAACTCCGAAGACAGCGTGTGCATGACCATGGGCAGGTCTCGTTCTCGGACCTGAAGACAATGCGGCCCGATCAGTCCAAGGCTACCACACTCGATGACATCTTTCACTAGGATGACATGTTTGCTACACCCTTGCGTAAAAAAAGAATGCAGACAGGAAACCAGCAGATGTATGATACCTGGCATTCCAGCAGCGAGCTCCTGAGCTGCTTTTACGTAACAGATTGTCAACACTGACACCATTTTTTGTTCCCCCCGCAGCAGAATTTATTTTTTCACCCCCTGACAGTGAGGCAATTCAAAGACCCCCCGCAGCTAGAGAGGCTTTTCGAAGGGAGGATTTCTTTATAAAGCCATCGTGGCATACATCTGTAACCGAATGAAGAGCGGTTGCGAGGCTGGTCTGGAAACTATGACCTTGAGGACTAACTTGCCACAGAGCAATAATCACCCCGATTTCTGTGATTTAAGGCCCGCTTAGGCAGACACACAACCCTTGTGAGACGCCTTCTTTGAAATAGTTCTGGTAGGGATCATTTTTGAGCCGCAAGTGTGCACATCTCCGCTCACCAGGATGAAGTCAGTCTGATACGTGGACAGCATGAAAACGGAAATGTTGTGGTCAGCCAACGGCGCAATGACAGATTTGGCGATCTTGGTGACACCGATGGGCTGCGAGTTGGAAGCGTTTCCGCCGCCCGACACCACGTTGAGCGCCAGCCATGTGGCCTCGGCGACGCTGATGTGCTCTGACTCGGGTAGCTCTGCGGGAGGACAAAAATAAAGATCAGATAATATTCCTGCCAATTCAATAGCCAGGTTACAGTTTTCGCTAACTCGCCTAAAAATGTTCTCCAGCTTTTTGGGCGCAGGGAGACATTTTTTCAGAGGAGTCCCTTGTCATCCTAAAACCAATTACATGGTACCCCGGAATGCCATAGGAATTAAAAAGTTGCAAAAAAATGACAGAAATGTTACGATGAACTCACATTTTTTCAAAATGTTTTGATAGAATTTCTATATTGCAGAGTTTGGAACATGTACTTCGCGATAAACAAAAGAGTCTTTTCTTGAAAAGGGCTTTCTTTGTTCTAGAAATAAATGACTAATCATGCAGGGCACAGTTTTTTTGTATTTAAGGAATGCCCTTTTTTAAACATCAATGACTTATTGCGAATTATTTTGTGGACCCCCTGGCAACGGCTCCTCCAGTTGGAGAACCGCTGGTCGAAACGGTGACGGATCAGGCTTATCAAGTTCTCAAAGAGAAAAAGAGAGAGAGTGAGGAAAAAAAAAAAGTCTCTGGTCTCCGGGGTAACCGAGGAGTTTTGGTCAGGTGCGCGACCACGCGGATTCACTCACTGAAGAGAGAGTGGCCCGCCACCATTAGTGACAAAGTGTGTTCAAACATTGGCCGCCCAAAGAGACGTCGTAACCTCCATTACACAACGCGGTGGGCAATGATGTCACCGTTGCCGCGGCGACACGCCGAGGCTCACCTTTAAAGCCCTCCTCGTCCACGATAATGGTGTAGTCCTCCGGCGTCTCTGTCAGGCTGAAGAACTTGCACCTGAGTGGAGAGAGATGTTTTACGACCAAACACCTATGAAAAGCCGCGCTCCGATTGCTTGAGATCCATCTTAAAGTCTGTGTACTAGTTTGCCATTTGACTGACTTTTTTACCCTCTTCAGAGTGTGTCCAAGTACGAGACCTGAAAAACACTGCCGAATCCCTGCTTTAAACCAAAATGGCTGATTTTTTTTAGAAATAAACAACGTCTTAGGATTCCCATTTCTGTTATTTCTTAAGGTAAGACTTGTTTTGAACAAGTTGAGGAGGTAAAGGTTTGTGTCTAGATATTGCGGCTCTGACCTCTGCCAAGGTCATGCAACCAATAAAATGCATCATGTGAGTCATCCAGCAGGCTAGCGACGACACTAATTTCTCCCAAAATGTCAGTCGCAGAAACAGCTAAAAGGCCGTCAGGCAAACGCAGGTCATGTTTGCCTTCCAGGTGTTAAAAGCAGCAAGAACATGTTGCGGGTTGATGACGTCTCAAATTGTTGGCCTGCTTTAATGACGCCGTTGGGTTCCCTCTAACGAGCTAATTGAACATCGGCATTAGTCAAATTCCCAGGGCATGTAAGGAACTTCACAAGGACTCTTTCACGGAGTCTTGTTGTTGTTGTTGCCGCTGAACTCCGAGTGACCGGGGAACATTAATTACAGCAAATATTTGTGGAGGGAGGGGGGCCAGAAGGCCTGGGGGTGGGGGGGCATTCTGAGATCACGCTCAAACAGGCACGACAATGGTTGTTTTTGAAAATGTGAACTATTCTGCATTTTGCTGCTAAACTGCATTTTTACAACACTGAAAAATCTGATTGTCAAATAAAGACAACAAAATGCTAATTGCTAAAGCCAAAAAACAGGAAGTTAAATGCCACGTCAGGTAGAGAATTAAATCCTTAAAAAACACACTTCAACCAAGGTTTAAATACTACAAGAGAAGCATTTTTGTCTATTGTCACAATCCTACAAAGAACAAAAACCTTGAAATAAAAGTGCCGTATGTGATAATTCTTTTTCAAGAAATGTAAACATTATTGGAAAAAACGTTTTGTTTTCTGAGGATAAAGTTAAAATGGTATTTCATTAAAAAACAATTGAATGAGAATTCAAAAAGTCAAACTATTCAAAGAATATCCATCTTTCATTATTAGGGAAAAAAAGTTGGCCTCTGACCTGGATGTCTAAATATTACAAGAATAAAATTTTATTAAATTTTGAAAAACGTAACATCTCAGAAAAAGTTATTCATGTTTAAATCAGATTTAGCTTACAATTTTTTACTATACCACAAAAGTGCTTAATGTTATGAAATCAATGAAAAACACCAATGAGCTGACACAAAATGTTTTTTTTTTCTTTTTCCCAAAATTTTCAAATATGACTCGTGCAATCTTCAGTTAGTCTAAAAAATGTAACTTATGCACTTGTATTTTAGACTCTACTTTTTGGGGGAGTGGGGGGTGCTTAAGTGCAGGAGTTGAATGAGTATTTATACTTTTACCAGAGTACAAGTACTGTATTTGTACAAACGTGAAAAAGAATACTTTTGCAACCTACAATTTTGCCTGTACGGTCAATGAAGGATTAGTGAAGGCAACCGTTCTAACATGGGAACAAGAGACCATTTCGACTTCTCATTGGTTCGGATGGGGAAAAATCGAAACGTGTCATGAATGAATCATTTGGGAGCAAACGTGTGTTTGGAAAAAAAGCTTTGGCGAGCTCACATGCTGCGTTTCGGGGAACTTAACCTGCTTAAGGCTCACATTAATCACAGCTTGGCGACGAAAACAAGTGCAAAGGCCTCCCCTCGCACGGCGAGCATCTCGTCGCCGAGCTCCAACGCCGGTCCGTGAACGCCGCGCACCGGCAATAATGCTACTTTTGACGCTTTAAAAACGGAGTTCGGGCGAGAACGCGTCCGGTAAAATGTCAAAACACACACCGGGTTAGCTTGGACCCGGCTACGAATGGCACAGATTTCGCAAAGGCCTCGGAAAAGCAGAGCTCGATCGAACAAACACAAACACACTCACACACACACGAACACATTTAAACAGCATTACGATGCGTCAAGGCGCCTTGGGAAACTAGCAACACACATTGGTGGGGGGAGAAACATGGACATTTGAACCTTGCTGTCTTTAAAGTCCAACACTGACGAGCCGGTTTGGCGACGTGAAGGTGAAGATTGGACGTACCTGGTTTTGGAGGCCAGGAAGGCGAGTTTGATTAATCCGTGAGTGCAAATTTGGATGCCTTCCTTCTCTATACTCGCCACTTTCAAGCTGTGCTCTAGAATGTGAAGCTCCATCTTTTACGTCTTCTCATTGGAAAGGAGGCGGCTATGAACAACAAACTACAAAAAATAACTATCAAAGGCTACATATAATAAGGGTATTAATAAATACATAGGCGCCCCCAGCCTAAAGTCGTGTTAAACAGAGAAAGAGGAAAAGGAGAGGGAGAAAGAGAGAGAGAGAAACAGAGAGGGAGGAAGAAAGCAAGAGGTAAAAAAAAAAAGAAAAAAATTGACCTGTTTCAAGGTGGAGACGGAAACGGTCTCATTTCCGGTTAGACGCTTTACAAAATAAAACGAGATGTTTGCCACACGTAAATGTTTTTATTCAAAGATTACCCATTTGAACTGTCGAATACAATTATTAATGAAAATAATTGAAAAAATATATCAGTATTTGTTTAATACATTTAGAAAATTATAATGGCTCAGATAATGGATGATTTTATTATCTATAAATCGCTAAAATGCTTTAAAAATAAAAATATCTAATTTCAAATGGTATATTAAATTACATAGTTCTTTATTTTCTTATTAAAATATAATAAAAGTATTGTATTTAATTAAAAAATACTACGTTAGGCTGTATATTATATTTCCTTATATTTTTAATAAAAAGGAATGTTTGACTACATTTTTTAGATCTTATTAATTCATTGTTTCACTGTAAAATATTGTAAATACTATTTAATGTTTACATCATTTTACTTAATTAGAAATTAAAAATGGATCATAAATAATTAGGTTAATATTTAATTGTAATTGTTTCACTGACAGGATATATTTAGATTATATTAAAAACAAACCTTAAGTTAAATTAAAAAAAAATCTAGTCATCCAATAAAATGTTATATATTCACGTAATATTTTTCAGAATAATTAACGTTTTGTATTAATTCTTAAGCGAACGATTGTTGATGGCGTTATATGCGCGTCACCATTGCTCTTATTTTGACGGTCCAAACGGAAGCTAATTCCTTCCTGCTTCCGGCAACTTGTCGAGGTCCAGAACCACAGAGCGGCATAGGCAGCAGCTCCCTGCCTGCCTGCTGCTCGTGTTTGCTCTCGGACTGGAATAGTCAGCAGCTGCTCTCAGCGAAACAAACAACCTGTCATTCAAACAAACAGGGGAGGGGCTTCGGCTAACTGAGGGGGCTGATGGGAAGTGTTGTTCTTGCATATTTTCGCAATTTCTAGGTCCGCCCGGGGTCGCTGGTGTGCTTGTGGAAAATTTCCCGGCACTCCAAGACCTAAAAGGTGTGCAGCAGAAAAGTGATAAAAAGAACCTAATCGACTCAGCGCAAAAGAACAGTCTGGATCCCGGGTTGTCCCAGCAAAAAACAAACAAACAAAAAAACAGCGCTTTCCCACAGGCCCTTCTTATCTCTCTCTCTAATCTCGTTGCACACTTGAGTACAATGACAATAAAGGGATTTCTAATTCTAATCACCTGTTGCAAAATCACCCCCCTCAGTTTCAGCTGCAAAACTTTTCACTAAAAATATCAGGGTTCTAACTTCTAATACTGATTGTTGACCATTTTGTGACTTAGAAATCAAAGTTGACCTGGGCAGACCCAGAAATGGCAGAAAACGGCACTTTTCCACAGGGTCAATTGTTGGCCATTTCAATAGGTAGTACTTGTTATTCCATGCATGTGATTGCAGTATGGAAATCCACCACAAGAAGGTGCTAAACACAAATACTGTTCGGTCCTTGATGCAAACGGAACAGATCCACTTTAATCATTTTTTGGGGGGGAGGAAGTGACCAAAATATAATTTGACATAATGCATTGACATCATAACTCATACAAACATTCGACAAACCAACAAAATTCACATCAAAGTCACACATGGCAGCCAAACAGGTACAAAATGGAGTCCAAAAGAAAGCATTGTCATCATTGGAGCGTTCAGTTTGAACTTTTTTTTTTTCCTGCCAAATACAGAAAACAGTATCAAACATTAGGTCATCTCATGACAAAAACAAGGACCGGGCACATGCATTTTTTGTTGTGGTTTTCTTTTTCAGAATATCGAGCTTGCATACGAAGGCAGACGGCTTACAAAAATCACATCGCTTTGAGTCGGTCAGGCTCACCAAAAGAGATGGTGATTATTGGGATCAATATATAGTACAGGATGGAACTTGAAGGAAACAGAAATAATAATAATCGTAACACCTTACCGATTATAAGGAGGCTTCATGACAGTTGAATAACGTAATAAATTAGAACAGCAAGGGGAGTCAAACTAGCTTTAAATAAAATTAAATACATTAAAACGAAAGATACAATGCAATTAATTCAAATAAAGCAAATAGACGTTTAGTACATACAATTAAGTAAAACAAAATAGGATAAAATACAATTAAAACGGAAAAACGTTCAAATGTAACTGGGGAAAATAAAATAAATACAATAAATCCATCCAGCCATTATCTGAGCTGCTTATCCCGATAGTTAAATTAAGATACATTTGAATTAAATACAATAACAAAGTATAATTAAAATTTAATAGAAAAATAAATAATTGAAAATAAAATTAAAATAAAAAATAAATAACTAATAAAAATAATAGATTAAAATAATCCAAACATTAAAAAAAATGAAATTAAATAAAGTAAACTAAAATAAAGAGAAATAACAGAAACAAAACTGAAAATAAAAATAAAACCAAATAAAATAAAAAATATAAAATAAATAAATAAAACATCATACATTGGATTTTATGATGGAAATATAAAAATAACATTTATTTAAAGAAATTAAATAAATAACAAACAAAATAAAATACAATAGAGTCCAAATAAAAGTCATGAAAAGTCAAATTAAAGAAGTAGGAAAAACCTGCCAAGCGCTTTGACAGGCAGTCTTGCATGTCGTCCTTGCGTTGCATTGTGTTGGCGGTCAGCACGCGCTGCACATTGAGAAGGCCAAAAGCTCACACTGCACACCCGGCCGGACTTAGAAATAAGTCACTCCCAAAAAAAAAACAAAAAAAAAACACCACGTGCAACTTCGGCCTCTACACGCCTCAAATTGGGAGTCCGGATCTCACACAGGCCTTCCGACTTTTACTGTTGCTAGCGCGTCTTGGGCGGGAAAAACAATCAAATGAAATCCGATGAACCGGCAGAGGGTAAGGCGCCTTGAAATCCCGACATCAACCAAGCACTGAGGTGCACATTCTCACACCACTTGGTGCGGGTTATACATTCTGCAAAATTGATGTATCGGAGCCGTAAGAGACGACCCGCCACAACAAGGTAGGAGAGCGCAGCGACAAACCTCACATTTCGGCATGGAAAAATGCCAACTTGCACCGGCCGCGTATGTGAAGGGCCGACACCTGAATGTGAAAATTCACCGAGTCAACTTTGCCCTCCCATTCAATCTCTTTTATAGAGAACAGCTACATGGAACAAAGTGGAAAAATTGGTGAAAGATGCGCCTGATACTACCTCCAAAGACGGAAAATTGATAAGTTAGCCTGACACTTTCCACACATGCATTCTCTCCGTCAGCTACCAGTCTCGTACTACTAAAAGTTACCAGGTCGACGTCATCCACCCCATTTCCATGTCAGAGAGAAACCGACTTCACCTTCCCTATTCCATGTCAGAAATGTTTACGTAAAAAAAAATAAAAATCTGAGGAATACCAGATGAATTGAAACGCTTCCCTTGCAGCGGAGGACGACAGAAAGCAAAATCATAATGCTTACATAAGAGGGACTGAATTTGTATTCTTGCGTCCTCTGCTCGAACCGTAGCAAGAAGACGCTGTAAACGAGACATGCTTTTTGTTTGCATCATCAGACCTTGAGACGTCAACTTTTCAAGCGGCGGCCACATTTTCGCTCATAAGTCATGCATAAACTGATATGACACGACACGATGTGTCAAATGTGGGCAGCCAAAGTACCAAGCATGGACATGCTTGGTGTTGAAGCCACCGGCATCACCACTCTGGTACTACCGCCAAAGCTGGAAAATTGCCAAGTTGACTTTGCCGATGTAAAAAAGCGAAACTGAAGAAAGGTAGAACATTTTTTCAATTGTCACCCCCAGTGCCTTACAAATTGTTTCTGTTCCAGCTTTGAGACTACCTCCAGAGCCGGAAAATTGCTTTGGCATTTTAGTTGTAGTCATCTTATACTACCTACGACTACGAATCTCCTCATTCTGTGTCGGTGGTGTTAATGCAGACATGGTTTTTCACAGGCAGTGCGAAAAGGGGAGTCACTTTTGGACGTGCAAACAGAAGACGTTCCTGTTCTGGATGCTTTCAGTCGAGCCCTGTTGAGAGGAGAAAAAAAGGTACCCGGTTCTTGATGCGACTCGGAGCAGCGGGAAGGACGGAAGGACGGATGGATGAAATGGATGCAGGCGTCAGGTGGGGTGGCGGCATCTGGTCCACTGAGTTTTCAGTCGTTTAGCGAGCCGGGTAACTCGTTGGTCAGCGTGTGCCAGCGCTCGATTTTCTTGTCCTTGTTTTTGAGGCAGTCGAACCAGTGCTTGAGCCGCTCCCCGTTGGCGTTGATGCCCAGAGAGACGCCACCTGAAGTCAGCGACGAGGGTTAGTCACTGTGATGTTGGCATCCACCGGGCGACCGACGTTTCTTTTGGTTTTCAAACTCACCAATGAAATCGTTGGACTTGCCTATGTCGTAGTCCCACACGGTCACCTCCAAAGTCTTCTTGGTGAGATCTGCGTACTTGATGTCATAACAGAACTCCTGTGCAAAAGCAGTTCACCGGTTAGTCTGGACGTGGGAATCACCGCGCATTTTGGGGTTTGTCGGTGAGGGGAACCTTTGAAGAGACGAACCGTGCAAGTGGTAAAAAATAAGAATCAGGCGTACCAGACCATTATACCGTTAGCGGTACGTAACTTCAAGGTTAGCGAGGTTAGGGGTGCCTCCGAACTTTTCCAGGGTCCAAAAAAAAAGTACCTGGTAAGTTTACGAGTTGTAAAAGTCAAGCTTGCTACATTGCCTTAATATCAAAGCAGACCGAGATGTTTGTGTCGGAAGGAAAGGCCAAGAGGTGGCGACGGAATACGAGTGGGGAAAAATGTCAAAGCAAATGTCAAGCCGCTGGCCTTTGAGTGGGTTTGGCCTAGAGGGAGGGGGGTGGAGGCGCTCTGGGGGGGTGGGTGGGGGGGTGGACGCACTCTGGGAGGGGGTGGGGGGGGTCCTACCTGCTCCACCTGTCCACCGCACCAGTGTTGTTTTTCGGAAAATCACAAATATTGTGACATAAGAAAAATAATACTGGGCAGGGGATTGGTCCCTCCTATTGTGACTGTTGACGTGCGCTGGTAGGTGTTGCTGTTTTGGTTGGCAAGAGCGTTCCGAAGCGCAACGCTTCACTTGAGTGCTTAAGTTAGGAAAACGGTCACGAGTGATACCTCGTTGAACTCGGGATTGAGCGTCTTCTTCTTGACAGCCGTCTTGTGCTTGGACTTTTTGTTCTCGTCAGGCTTCAGGTACCTGCGCAGAGCGCAACAGGATGTTATTTGCCGTGTTTCCCCCAGGGGGCGCTGTGGCTCTGCCCTTTAATAGACGAGCAGACTGGACTGGAAGATGCAGGCAGTCGCTTCCGCCTCAGTTGGATGACCACAAAGACAAAAATGTTCTAATATTAGGAGAACAATGTCTTCATTTTACTGAGATAAAATTGTAATATTTCAAGGAAAAAAAAAATCACAATTTTACGAGAAAAATAATGACAATATCAAGAAATAAAATTAAAGAAAAAAAGCTGAAATTTATGAGGATTTTTTTTAGAAAAAAAGTTTTACAAAATATTACACATGAGGAAAATTAATTTTACGGAGAAATTTATTTTGCCATAATGTAATTTTCTGACAATTAAGATGTAATACTAAAAGCATAAAAGAGGACATTTTGCAGGATTTATGAAATCATATTACAAGAAAGAAAATATCGATATTGCAATGAAAAAAGTTGTCACTAACAAACCAATAAAATGTCTTTTTTTTAATGAGAAAAAGTAAATCATATGTGGATAAAGATGTCATTTTCAATGGAAAAAAAGTCATTTTACATGACAATCAAAAGTTGTAACTACAATAAGGATGTCATTTTACAAGCAGAAAAGTCATTTAAAAGAAATTTTACAATTTTACATGCATAACGATAAAAGTATTTCACGAGAAAAAAAAGTTGACCTCTTACAATATATATTACAAAAAAAAGTCCCATTTGATGAGGAAAAACCTGATAATATTCCGCAGAAAAAAATATTTCTGCGCTGAGAGGAGCACTTCAGAATTTGGATTTTTCCTCTTGTGCAACGTTGATGCAACAGTCGCCAGTACCCGTGCGCTACTCGCTCCCATTGTCATTGTATGTGTCATTCCACTACCTGTGAGCAACGACTCTTTCTTTTTTCCCCCAAGGTAACATTGTGTGTTGCTGATGAGGACGATGCGGCGACTGTAATGGCATTGGGATCAAAACCAAACGAGCGACCCCGAGGGCTAACGAGCCGGCCGAGCCACAGCTTGGTAAAATAGAACCAAACGCACAACGGTCGTATTTCATCTATTTGACCACACCAAACACAGACAAGTCAAATAAGGTGTTCTGCAGAAAGCTGTGTATATATATCTATATAGATATATATATAAATATATATATACACACACACACACACACATGCAGAAAGCTGAATGCACACACATTCTTTTTTTCATCTATTGTCAGCGTGTCCTTCAGACTCCCCAAATCTGTTGAACAATGATGGTCCTCTCTACTGATGCTTTTGTTCCGGAGGTGCACACTGCGCTGTTGGAAATTAATTGCTTGGTCGAATCAAAGCTTGAGTAAATGCTCAGGTGTGATTAAAACCAAAACAAAACGGAACAAAAAAAAAAAAAAAAAAAGAAGAGGAAGAACTCTCCTTGAAATTGTAACTTTTATGCCACTTGATATAATCACAGGCATGAGGGACCTCTTTCTCTATTAGCTCAAGCGTCTGAAGTGAGGTGATTACGATGTATTATGACTGGCACGCACACCGAATGGAGGAATATGTTTGGACGAACATGATTCTGGCACTTAAAGTCACAAGTTCAAGGCACTTATTGTTTGGGCGAGGGGGTTAAGGGAGAAAATGACATTTTGTCAATGGAGTCCGGTGTCTCCACGCATTGAACAGGAAACACTGAAACTTCCTGATAGTTTCTCCGAGCAACATGAACTTTCCTAGCGATGTAGGCATGCCCATCATGACTAGACTTACAAAACAACTCCCCAAAATACACAAGCAGTGCTGTCATGTTTTGTACGTACGTTTTGACATAGGGGTCTGAGAATCCGTTGGCGTCCATGGCGGCGAGGTGGGCGCAGCGTATGATGCCCACCACCAGGCACGACTTGAGGGTGTTGTACTTGAGGGAGATCATGATGCGGCCTCGCTCCTCCAGCGACTTGTCCTCCGTCTTGTTCACCTGGAGAAAAAATATATTAATTAATTCATTATTAAATAAATAAAGAAAATTTTTTTTGCATCTTTTCCAGTTTTGTCTTGGAAATTCATTGCATTAGCAATCATCCTCCCTGAGTGTTACAACCAAAAAGTAAGGTGATGAATGGTTACGTTGGAAGTGAAATGTCACGTGCATTTAGCGCCGTATTCAGCACACTCTTATCGTACAACTATAATTACCTCTCCAAGACGCACGCATGCGCGCACGTGTGCACACACACAGCTTTTGACGCTTTCTCCACAGCCCCCCCCCCCTTTTTTTTTTTGCAGCTTGCAGAAGACCCACAATGCAATTTCCCAGCAAGTGACCCTGCAGTCGCTGATTGAGTGAATATGCTATCCCTCCACGCCACACGTTTCAATCGAATGCGGCAACATTTCTTTCTTTATTTATTTTGAAAGTGCTGTATCAGCGATTCAAAATGCACACACACAGCCTTTGGGGGGGAAAAAAAACATCAAGCTTATCAGGAGTTATTTGAAAGTGCAAATGCGAGCTATTTTTTCTTTTAATTTGAGCCATTTCCAATGAATGCCCGCAAATTCATTTGGACTGGCGAGTTTCGTCTGTTTGGAAATGATTTGGAAAAGCACAACGCTGGCGACTCAAAGTCACTGGAGGGAGAGCCCGTTTGAATTTAGCACTTGACAGTGGGAAAAGATTTCACAATGGAACAAAAAAAACGATTTGTTTCTCACTTTGCTTCAAAACCCGACAGCTCGATTTGGGTCTGTTTTACTCAACACACCCCTTGGCCCTAATTGTTTTTTTTCTATTAAAGTAAAGAAACACACAATTTATCTTTCTCAAAAATCAAACTCACTTAAAAGAACAAATGACTTTTTCTTAA
The DNA here is from genome assembly GCF_059441095.1 of Idiotropiscis lumnitzeri. Lineage (NCBI taxonomy): Eukaryota > Metazoa > Chordata > Actinopteri > Syngnathiformes > Syngnathidae > Idiotropiscis > Idiotropiscis lumnitzeri. The sequence continues at coordinate 13,669,362 of NC_142407.1, forward strand.
AATGAATTCCCCAAAATGTTGAGAAAAATGTTTTAATTCTATAAAATACATTTTTTAGACAAATAGAACATTTTCACCAACAAAAAAAAATCTCCCTGCATCCCTCTCCATTTCATTCTTACGCATTACTTTGCGTGGGAGCTCAACACAGCCGCACCGCCTGTATCCACAGCGGGAAACTAATCAGACATCACGTCGGCATGCCAACACGCTTTCTTCTGGCTGGCTGTTCTCCCGTTGCTCATTGACGTTGCCGTCATTGAGTCAGATGGCCGGTGGGACGCACGGACGTGCTTCTGCTCGTGTCGGGAATACGACGATGATGCCAAGATGGCGCGAGGGGGAAGCCTGTTGAGGCACCTGACCAGAGCGGCCTTCACAATCAGGTTCCTGAGTTTTCAAGATGAGCAAATTAACCTAATTTGGTGGCTTTAAGACATTTCTTTTTGAAGTACCCGGAAAATTGAAAAAAAAAAACAAACAAAATGACAACATTTTGCTGGTTCAAGCCAAAATGTCAGACTTGCTGTGGGTTTGACAACACGGCTTATGGAGACTTTAAGGAGAGTGTACTCATGATAGGCGTGCCGACCACATTTTTTGCAAACTAAATTTTCAAAATGGTGTCGTTTCTTATATGAAGAAAAAGCCATCATAGCATGGTATATAAACCAAAGGCTCATCATATTTTCCAGATCATCTCAACCTTGCCTGGAGGAAAAGTCAATTAACGTCGGTGGTAGGATGTCCGTTAATTGAAGTGAATGAATACCTCAGCCTCGCCGTGCAGTCTGCTGATGCGTGAAGTGTCCATCAGTTGCGAGCATATTGACTCGGTTCCAGGTATTACCCATTGCCCTGAGGGTGTTTGATTTTCATGGAAACATATTATGGTGGAAAATAGTATGATGACGTGCAGGCCTGTCCCCTGACAAATGACATTGCCAAGCAGTACAAAACACAATTTCCCCCATTTCTTTTTGCACAAAATGAGAAAACCGGCGTCGAGAGGGCACGTGAATTTTCAGTTGCCTCGCTTTAGACTAACAAAACAGGAGTGCAGAACATCCAGAGAGAAATGGTCAAAACCTATTAAAAAAACAATTCCATACCAACAATTAACTGATCATTAATTTTTCTCGCTAATTCAAATGTCGTTAAATTTGGAAACTGTCCAAAATATTAGCGAAAAACATGGCTCGGAAGTCTAATAAAAGTTGTCAATTAAGTCCAAAGAAATTATGACATTTTTGGTGTTTGTATAATGTACTTGTACTAGGTTCATCTAAAAAGTCTTGTCAAAAATAGCCAGTTCATAAAATTTGCCGGATTTCAATATGTCAAATATGATGACATTTATTTATTTACATATTTGCCCCTCTCAGTCAACTCACCAGAAATAATGTGGACTCAAATGATGATGGTCACAACAGTTGACTTGAATTATCGGACTCACCGCAAACACCAAAGAAGACTCTCATGGTTTGATGTTTAAGACCATTGATTCAAAGTCGCTGAATCAAACGAAACAAACCATTCGGTTCGTCGGCTCAAGTTAGCCAACTCCCAAAAACACGGTGGACTCCAATGATTCAAATCACTGACATGAGTTTCGGTCACACTTGTTCATTTAGTGCAGTTATTCGAGTTAGTAGAAGAGCAGAACATTCTGTGGACTCTCGGTTCTCTGAGTCGAGTTACAAGACTAGCCGGAATCTATTTGGACTCCCAACGATTCGGTTAACGGACTCAAGTTTACTCACTCAAATCACCGGACTCACAAGACCAAAAGGGAAAAAACTTTGGATTGATCTAAAACATGAATAATCAGACAAGCAAATCAGTCACATGATACATAATTTGTTGATTACCTGCGTTTGTTCATACCTTTTTAAAGCTTAAGAAATAAATCAGGGCACGTCACAGGCCTTGTCGGGAACTTGACGACTGTAACAAGGGCTCAGGTGGAGTCCATTAAATTAAGGTCCGGGTTCAAAAGAAAATCGCATTTTCTTTAAATAGGCCTTGAGGGAGGTCTCTGTTATGTGTTGGCCTACGAGGTAAAAACAGTGTCGTGCCGTACTAGCTGAGCTTAATTGAAAAGTACAGCAGACACCCTCTTTTGTTCAGGATCACACTCCAAAAGCTTTGTCTTTACTTTGATACATTTATATTTAGAAAAGCTATAAAAAGTACACCGAAAATCACAAACCTTTATTTTTAAACACTAAAACAATTAACATCAGACTGAGCTACTTACAGGTAGCTGCTTCTCCAAGCAGTTGTTGAAGTTCTTGGTCTGGTTGGGCTTCAGCTTCTTGAGGGGGATTCGCGTCTCGCCGATGAACTCGTTGTGGCGGAATTTGTCCTCGTCGCACACCGAAATCCTGACAGGAGAATGCCACCACTCAGATCAACCAGTTCCATGACTCGAGTCAAATGATTCGATTCACTGATTCAAGTCAGTGGACTCGGAGGATTTGGTTCATTGACTTGAATTAGCAGACTCACCAGAAAAACTCAAATGAGTCGATTACTGCGTACATTTGGTTGATCAACTTGAGTGAATGGATTTATTGGAAACACGATAGCGTCACTGACTCAAGTTTGATGATTCAGTTCATTGTTTGGAATTAGTGGACTCAATAGAACATGAAATTAGTGAAAGAGAGCGCAGCCAGATAATCAAGTTGACCGACTCAAGTCAGCAGACTCAAAGAATTCGGTTCACTGACACTAGTTAGCGGACTCAAGTGATTCGCTTAACTAAAAAAAAAAAAAAAAAAAAAAAAAAAAAAAAAAAAAAAGCAGAATTGGATTCAAGTTAGCGTACACACCAGAAAAACACTACCGGCTCAAATAATTAGACTCAAATTTGCAAATTTACTGAACACACGGCTTGCTCAACATAAAACCACGTGTCCACAAAGCTCTCACTGCAGCATCGATATGCGTTTTTCAAGTGCTGCTCTCTGCATAAGATGCCAGCAAACTCGTATCTTTAACATCATTACCATGAAATGACATGAAAGGGAAAAAAAAAACACACGCACCGCACACACAAGTGACGGACAGACGGACTGGTGCTGCTGAATTCAATTTAGCCAAAGAAATGATGTGCGCTGTAGAAATGTGCAAGGTCTTTGCTCAGTGATGATTGTTTGTGAAAAGGCTTCATAAGCGATGGACGGGAGCCGTGTGATGACACACACACGCACACGCACACACACGCGCACGCACGCAGGCACACACACAGCATGCTTGCAGAGCTTTGATAAGGCTGCGCTCGTACAAATAATAAATTCACCACACTACATTCTCAACAGCTCACATCAAATAAAAGCAAACGTGAAGAGCTTCGTTATTTGACTGTAGCTCATCTAAGAGCGCAGTGAACTCTCTTTAATGGGGGTTGGGGTAGATTTCAGACCTGCCGGTAACAGGTGAAAAAAATGGACCATACACTGTTACATAATATCAGGGAAAAACTAAATAAATGATAGTTGTGAAAATGTAAAAAATAAAAGAAAATACAATAAAAAAAGTAAAATTTTTCAATCCAAAATTTTTTTTTCCAATTATCAAAAGCTAATAAAAATGGGTCAGTTTTCCCTAAAATTCAAATTTAGATTTTTTTTTTTCTTGAAAAAACCCCCCAAATAAATAAAATAAAATAAAAAAAAAATTGGGCGCTTTTCTAAAACTTAGAAATACACGATATGGGGGGAGTTTGAGGGGGTCAAACGATGGCCCTCGATATAGCATGTATATAATAAATCTCATTTTAATCTTTACATTCCGTTGCATTTTTCAATTTTGGATGACAAAGAAGGAGCCGCCACGGCAGCCTGATGTTGAAACATAATGAGACGACGGACTTATCTTATCTCAAACTAATGAGTGACTCCACAATCTCCAAATCTCTTCAAACAACGACTCGGCGTTTTAAATATAAGGCCAGCAAATAATTAATCGACCAGTGCATGATGAAACGGATCTCATTAGCTGCTGAGTCTTTTTTTTTTTTTTTAACAAAGTGAGTCATGCGTCTCAGAATGGCAACGATGAAAATGGACTTCCATAGAGGGAGTACCCATCCGAGCTTGACTGACATCTCTAAAGAACCCAAACAGGAAAAGTACAGAGAACAAAATCAGGTGGAGAAAGCGGCGGTTTAACGCAACACTGAAGTTACGCAAGGTATAAAGTGTGACTTCACCGTTCTGCACTCCTTTTATTTTTATCGAAGTGTTATCAAGTGCCGCGAGTAGGTTGCATAATCATATGCATTGTGATAAGTAATGTGCAGCGGAGGATTTCTATGAAAAGCGTTGAAAAGTCGTTTCTATGACGACCACCACATTTAGAAGTTTAGAACCTTAGGAGGGGAAAAAAGATTCCTCTTAAAAAAAAGTATTTTTTTTTTTTTTAGAGAGAAAGCCAGACTAAGGATTTGTATTTCTGCTAAGAAAAAAATCAACAAAAGAATTAAAGTATATTCATTTTCATTTTTTTCCCCAAAAATAGTCAGCAACAAAAAAGTTCACATGAAGCCATGTCTTAAAAGACACGGGAAATTCCACGACTCGCCAACAAAACAGGAAATTCTAACAGCGCAACAATTTAGAAAAGTGAGTCTCCAAAACCATTTTCACCGGTAAGCCATTTCAAACTCATCTCTATTATGAGTGGACCCACAAAAAAGTCTGAGAAAGCCATGTCTTAGAAAATTTTTTTTTGATGACCCACCAATAAAAGTGGAACATGTAATACCTCAACAATTATGAAAATTCTGCCCCCAAAACCAGTTTCACTGAGCGACATGAAACTTGGTTGCCACGTCTGATATGAGTGGACCCACAAAAAAAGTCTCAGCTAAAAGTACCTGAGTGTTTTTCGGACCATATCCTCATCGGTGATGCCGTAGTAGGTCAGCGTCTCGCTCCAGACAGGGTTGAGCGTGTTGTGCAGGGTCTTGGTTCGAAGTTTATTGGCCTGCCAGACAGACGGAAAGACGAGTTTGGCGTATCGAACAGGAAAAGGTAAGAAGCGCTCGATCGACGAGATGTCTCGCTTCCCGGACGCGTTTCTGTTCTTGGGTGTCGGTTACATTGACAAGCTGCCAAGATTATGTCAAAATCTTTGACTAGGAGGGGAAACCCTCCACTGCGAGTAATCAATCAATTCTAAAAACTAGATGTAATTCTTAAAAATAATGTGATTGATTATCATGTCCATTTTGTAGAGTAAAAACAAGTAAAAAAAAAAAAAAAAAGGAGTAGTCACTAGTCAGTCACAGTCCTTGAAATAATGCGCTGAATTGTCGGCTTTCCACAGATTTGTGACGACGACTTGATTCCGCAAATGCACTTGACTTGATTGGTCGCCTCAGGAAGTTACGACGAGTTTTGGCGCCAAGCGTTTTGACACCCGCCTGGCACGAGAGTGAGCGCATTGGAATTCAACGTGTGGCGCAGCTCCGAGCTGTTTACTGTCCAACAATCCACCTAATGACGGTCAGGAGGAGTATTTGAAAGACTTAAAGTGTTCTTGGGAGATGTACGAGCTCCTTGACCTTCGCACCACGATGCCATCGTGAACGGGGCAGCAAAATTCAATTTAAACCGGAGAATTAATTTATTGGTGTTCTTTTGTCATTGCTTCAAGGCACAAGCGTCATCTTGTGACGCCTTTGTCAGTTTTTTATCATAAATGGGTTGCAAACATTTTCTACTTTAAAAGTCGCACATTTCCAATGGAAAATTGCATCTTCATAAAAAAAATATTTGTAAACATTTTTGGGCGGATTCAGGCCATACATTTAATTTGAGCAAAAAAAAAATAATAAAATTATACATATATATAATTCAGTATTTAAAGGAAAAAAATGTAAAAGAATTACAGGGATAAAATACTTTTCAGATTACAGTCATAATATTACAAAGTATAATCACGTATGATATATATATATATATATTTGCAAAGTGGAAATGTATAAAATCGCTAGTTAGCCATAAACAGTCTGACAAGTTTTAAATGGAATATATGTAATATATAATATTTATTTAATTTATTATTTATTTATTTAATATTTATTTTTTATAAAGTTACGTTTAAGTTGTTTGCCAACATGATGAGAACTTACCTTACTGGCACCGGGTAGTAGGTGCAGCTTGACGTAGGGGTCCGAAAGCCCGTTGTGGTCCATTGGCTTGAGCCCCTGCGCCCCCCCCCAAAAAAATAAATAAATAAATAAAACAGATCAGACAGTTTTACGCCACCAATTTTAATTAGACCTAGCGAGGTTTTTTTTAATCACTTTTCAATGCTTGTCTATTTCCGACACCAAACAGACGCCAGCCCGTTAAGTCGGAAAAGACGGCGCGAAAAATGTTATGGAAGGCACCCCCGCCGAGTGCGAACGTGGCGGTGATGAAAGACGCTCGATTAGGAGGACTTGCGGCGGATGTGAACAGAAGGAAGGTAGGAGGATCCAACGCCAGAAAGCCAGCGACAATCTTCCGCAATAAATCGATCGCGGTCCCCCCGCCGAACATTTTTACTAATACACATAAAAATAACTACATAAAATTGTCACTTAAAACACGGCCTTAAAAAATCGAAAATAACGCACTTTTAACGTGACGTAACGCGGCAAACTCAATTAAAACCAAAAGGTTTTTAATTATTTTAACATCTTATTGTCGGATTAAGTCGCACGAAATTTTGCTACATTCTGAAATTTTAACAAAGAATTGCATGTGAGACCAAACAATGGATTTTTAATCATTTTCAACTAAGATTTTTTTTTTTTTTTTATCGCGGTGCGCAACAAAGTTTTTTTTTTTTGTGTGTGTAACTTTTCCACATCAGCCTAATTGAAGGAAGAGAAGGGATGAAAATAAATCTCTGCATTCAGTCGATGTCCCTGGCATCCCTTCTGAAGGGTTTTAACATCAAACTTGACTGACATCTTATTAACGTGACCACCGAGAAGTAAATAAAAGAAACCTTATTTGAAATTTCTTCCGTTCTCGCCGTGCCGCGCCGCATTGAATGACAAACGGCGAGCGGCCAGGATGCGGGAGTCAATTTACAAGCCCAATCTCCTCGCCAGCCGTGACCCTCCCGCGTCTCGTCCGCTGCCTTATTTCCTCTCGTTCCCGGGTGAATCATCATCCCCGGATATATACACTGCGTATGCCCCAAACACAGGTTGCATTACGCCGCCGTTGAATCAGAGTGGCGGGAAGTAACTAAGTACAATTACTTTGTTACTCTATGCAAGATGATCAAATCAATAATGCTAATTTAAAAGAATTGATTTTTTTTTGCCCTTTTTGTGTGGACAAGCACAAAAAAGACTCAGGAAGCCAGTCTCAGGAAAAAATATGACAGCGTATTTTGATGACTCAACATAAAACTCAAAAGTCATGTAATTACTCAACAAATTGAAAAAGTCAGCCCCTGAACACAATTTCACATAGCGACGTGAGACTTGCTAGGAATCTCGATCAAGAGTACAGCGCAGGATTTTAAGCAGTACTTTTATTTAGTTTTTTTTTTAAACATAATTATTATTCGTGTTACTTGCATATTGGGAGAACTTTTTTCCAACTCTGCATTTGATAGTATGTAAATAAAAACAAAAAAATTGACTTTTGTACTTGTGTGTCTTATTTAGTTTCATTATTTTTCTTATTCAAGTACACAAGTTAAATCAATCATTTTAGCACCGTCATTTACTCTTAAGTACGGCGTTGTGAATACTTTTAGGCCCTCAGCTGTATCGGCGCACACGCTTGGACACTCCATTGATCGTAATTAGCGATTCATTAGAGACGGATGACCGTGGCGAAAAGGCAGATGGGCGACATGCATCACGATGTCGCTAACGGCCGTCAGCAAGAAAAAGAAACATCTGCTGGCGCTTACAGCTAGTCAGTCGCTTTTATTTCCCAACAGATTTGTTGCACTTCATATGGATTGAATTGATCAAATACTAACATGCTGACAATGAGGATGTTCACACGTAGAGCCGATTGGATTTAAAAGAGAGAAACATAATTGGGAGAAATGGGGGGGGGGGGGGGGGGGGGGAATAAGTGATCATTTTTGAAGAGCAAGTTTTTTTTTTTAGGTCTATCCTCATTCTTTATGTTGGGGTCTTTGTTTTTGTTCCTCAAGAGTTTCTTTTCTAAGAGTAGTTCGTTGGGCCGCTGATTCCATATACAGGGGTGCATTGAGAAACAAGAAAAAATTTGTCTTGCTACCGTGCTCGTAACTCAAATCACTCCCACAAGATTCGCAACATGTGTTAGCATTCAGCTAAATTGGCTTTAAACCGTGGAAAGCACTTGGCCTCTTTGTTTTACCTCAGTTTTTCCTTCATCATTATTATTATTATTTTTTTTTTCACGTGAATATCAAGTAATAAAAAAAAACTAAGCAAAAAAAAAACAGCCTGCATAAGAAATTTGTGGGGCATGTTCAAGCCGTTCAACCTTGGCGGAGGTCTACCCTCTCCTGAGAACCGCAGCAGTCATTTGTGATTCATCTTGCTCAAACTAGATTTGTCGTTGCGGGTTTGTTTTGCGTGCAAACGCACACTTTGATTTCCCGCCTTGCTATCAGCCTCCTCATCAGCGCGGCATACGTCTTCATTATCATATCTGACCAGGCTGGTGACGCCCGGGCGGCCGAGGCATCCATCACGTAAAATATCGGGGAAGGTTGCAACAGGACCATCACGGGTGCTTAAGTACTCACACTGAGTACTTGAGTAGAAATAAAGATACTTGTGTCCAAAAAAAATGACGGTTTCATTTGTTTAATTAAACAAAAAAGTGCTCACTTCTGGTATCGATAGGCAAATCTTTCTGAGTGGCTAGTCAGTTCTTCACAAATATTTAGTATTTACGTCAGAGCTCCCAGAGGTCCACAATATATACAAGGGTACTTTTGATAACTTGATATTAACGTACCACTTGAATTGAGAAGTCAAAGAAAAATTTTTTTTTCACAACATGTTCCCAAAGATTTGCTAATATTGTGAACTGTCTAAAAAAATAAATATGCAAAAAAAAAAAATCAAAAAAATAAATAAAATTTTAATTGAATTATAATTTTTTTTTTTTTTTCAAATTTGGCGTCGCTTTTAACAACACTTCTTTCTGTTGGTGCAAATTTACAAGCGTCACAGCAACAAAGTATTTCCACCTACCAACCTTGTGAGAAATGGATTGCTTTTCTTTGGGGGAGGGGGGGGGGTGCACCTGGGGTCTTGGATACTTGACGCGAGTGGCGAATGATGGCGGCGGGTGATGGAGGCGGGTAATGTGGCGAGCCGGGCAGATGGGTCCAACTGATCACCGGCGAGTGTCAGCGCAGCCCCCGATGAGGGAGGAGAGGAGTTACGGCTCGGGGTCGCACGGGGACGGGCCATGTTGGTGGAAAGTCATTTATTGTCGCAGGAAAACAAAGCAACACACATGGCTGAGGCGGAGTCAAATGAGAGTCGTAACGGAGGCCAGCGTAAAGCGACATAGTGAGATTCAACGTTTTTTCATCTGCACGACATCGCAGGTTAAGTGAATGTTTTAATGGCTTTTGTAACTTTTGTAAATTCGAGTAAGTTTCTATTTTATTCGCAGGGGATAAAGGTCGAGCTCTGCCACAAATAATGAAAATCACGTGTAATTAGTGTCCTCCTGTTCTTTTTTTCTGGGAAGGTTTGCAATTTAGGACACACATAACCTGACTCACAGTAAATCCCATTTCCCATTTTGTAGTTGTCATCACAACAATAAAACCCATAACAAACAAGACGGAAACAAATCTCTTGCAATTTGGAGCTCGCTATGTGCCGCCAAATTCCATTCCCTGTTTTGTGCAACACCTTTTCCACTAATGTTTGTTTCTTTAATACACATCGAATGTGCACAAAGATGAAAATAACAAGGTCCTGCTTAAGCAAAAAAAATTGAACATCCAACAAATATTTTTGTGGGATTTTAAAGGTGTCAAGTTGTCCCACAACATAACAGGAGGTCAAATTGGGAGTGAAACCCGAAAGACACTAAGAGGCTTGAGATGATGAGAACGGGAGTGACCACTGAGCAGGTTCGGGTTCAGTACGTTATGGTGTGGAATCACAATAAGGGAAGTCAGAGGGGACAGCGGGTGGGATGTCAATCAGGGTCCACCGGTGGTTGTGGATGCTTGTGCAGATAAGACCTAACGATTGAGTCAAGGATTGAAGCTTATCGGGCAGGCTTACCTTCTTGTATCTGGGAACAGGAAGCTGTGTGTGTGTGTGTGTGTGTGTGTGTGTGTGTGGAACACGGCAACACATGGACATGAAAGCATGCAAAAAAAAAAGAAATAAAAAAAAAAAAAGAGTGAATTGGGGAAGAAAAGACAAAAGAGTCATGAGATTGAAAAACGGAAACAAGAGAGTGTCATCAAGAAAAGTTAGTGCACATGACATAAGACAGAAAGTTGGAAAATAAAAGTGTAGTGGAAGCACCGAAAGTTGTATTTGAATCAACATCCCCTGTTTGTATTTCACTTTGTCGGTGACAGACGGCAACTCGCAGGCCTTTTTCAGACTGTGGTTGCCACGGTTACACGGCTCGTTTTGTTACTCAACAATATTGTCCATTCCTATTGGCGGTCGTGTCGCGCAAGGTCAGATGTTTTATGGAAGCAAGGACAAACACGAGCGGTGTTGTTTACCGCAAACCACAAAGCATCGCACCACCTACCGAAGAATTTGCCTTACACGCGATCACACTTAATAACCAATCACACCTGCCCTTTCTAATCTTCGCTCGACAACAGTTTATACTGCAATTTTGCTGGGGGGGAGAAAAAAAGAAATCACAACCATTTCCATTTTTGAACAACCAATCATACGCTCACAATAGAGCCACTGAGAACTCGTTTTTTGTCATTTTGAAGTCGAAAATGAAAGTTTAGTTGCATAAACTTTCGAACAACTGCGCAGCACCCGCACATACATGACACACAACTTGAAGTCACACTTGAAAGAAAATCCTGGCTTCAAAATTTGCAATGCAGCGGAGGAACACTCTACATGATCTCAAAGAAATACATAAAAAAATAAAACGGAGTGTTATGTGTAGCTAGAGTGAACGTGGGTGAGCAAGGAAAACAAAAGGCCAAGCCACAGGAGGAAAAGCCGAGTGAAAAGACGGCAGCTGGCCTGTCAAGGTAGGTTGGAGCGTAGGCGGCGAGGAATTAACAGGTCTCGGACCTTCTATTCAACGCTGACTCACTCGGCAGGTTCATGAATGCAAACTTAGTCAAACTGCACAGGAAGTCAGCCATTTTGGTTGGGCACTTTGTCATTTTCGGCTCAACCAAACTTGAAGCTCGGAGGTAAGACGCAGCAAATTGGGAAACATTTCAGTGTTTGTCATTGCTTGCGGGCAGACTCAGATACTTCAGCTCCACTCAGAAATTTCGATGAAGACGTACCATTGTGAAAGCACCCTTGTTTTCGACTTCCTCGAAAAGCTGCCTGACCAAACAAACCACCTCAATTTGGCCCTGATTTAATTAGTGCGACAAGAACAGCGCACGGGAGCCAAGCGGGGGTGGTGTGTGTGTGTGTCACCAAGGTACGAGACATTTTTGCTCCTTTGCACACTCAAAGGCAGACGGGGGAGTGGAAATAACCTTATTTGTCTGAGAATGAAAAGGCGGCGGTGAAGGCAGGGGTGGTAATTGCTTTAATCAAGGCGAGCTTCCGAGGTAACATTTGGTGCCGTTGACGCATTAGCAAGTAAAAGACGTGCTAATTGTTACGCAAGCCCGATGACAGGATCGCATGACTTGAACATACAGATAAAGGCAACATTGGCCGCATCAATTGAGCTGTGCTATTAAGTCAAGACCATGTCCTTGTTTGACGATTTCCTCAAGGCCCCCAAAAAAAACAAAGCCTCAGGAAAATAGCCGCAATAAATCACCGGACCCTTCTGTCCGTTTGGCAGCAGCAAGGCTGAAACCTGGAATGACTCACAGGAGAGAGCGATGTGGCCGCAGGAACAGAAGCAAAATGCCTTTGGACAGAGGTGGCGAACGTATTCACATTGTGTACTTAAGTAAAAAGCAGACGATTGCAGGAGGGGGGGAAAAAAAGACTTCAAAGTTAAACGACTGATTCAACTCTTGTAATAAAACACTCCCTAAGCACATAGACGACTTCTTTGAACTTCAAGCATAAAAGGATTCGAAAATACTGTCCGTATAGTAGTGCTGGCGTACATGAATGTGCCTTTAAGAGGCGGGGCCACTTGCTCCAGCGACTAATTAGGATATGGCGTCTCTCAGAGGCAGCGGAGGTTCTGTAGAAATGCTGCGTATTTGTTTTGTACAAAGATGGTATTGGGCAACTGCAGGTAGTCAAGGTTGTGCTGCTATTTTATTTTTCATATGCTTGCAGTTGGCGCTCTTAATCCTGTCAGGTGAGATTAATGCCATACTCGACAGCAGTTTCGCGCCTCAAAGTGAAACAGATGAAACCGGCATTAGTATGGAGCCGACCCGGGGAAGCCAGTCAATTAAGAAATAAAGGTCTTCTCTATTAATAGTATGCCGTGATTGGAAGGGCCTCCTCTCTGCTGGCATTCAATATAAAGCCTGCCAAATAAATCTCCGTGTTTAGGGAGTTCCCATTTGCAGGCATGAAAACGTACGTTTAGTAGTTTCACTTGGCAACATGAAATTTGTTAGGCAGGACTATCACGAATTGGAACCACAAAAAAAGTCGGAAGGACGACTAACCCAAACAACGGGAAGTTAGCCATTTTTACAGCGGCCATTTTCTTGAGCCACTTCCAGGTTGGTTGGGACCACCCACATTGTGGAAAATTCAACCCGTTTTACTTAGCAACCTGAAATTTGGTCGCCATGTTTCTCATGAGTAAACCCACAAAAAAAGTCTCAACAGCGCACGTCTGAAAAGACTAAGAAAGTCTGCCATTTTGATTCTCATCAGCATGTGCGGGTGTATCATGGCGGCGAAGAATTGTTATAAAACGTGTCTCCATCAGCAACATGACATTCGGTAGACATGTTTATCATGACTAGACCGCACAAATGCGTCTGAACAACCCTTGGCCAAAAAGACAGAAAGTCTTGTTTGGTTCTGTTCTGATTATTTCCTTTTCTACATTTAATCCACAGCGAAAACTGTATGCAGTAATAAGCTTTTTGAAATAATTAGTAACCGCTAAGGTTAAAAGAGAGACAGACGTCTTTCCCACCGCAGGATGTGTGAAGGCGCTATTCCGTGACGACGCGTAGGATGGGAAAAATATTCACGCGGTGTCGTATTAATATTGACGTGGGCAACATATTGAAAGCGTGTCCGTCGCGTTATGCAAATTTAGCTTTGATTCCCCCTCTCGCTCGCTGCTCTTTATGCATCAGTAAAGAGAAAATGTCAGCAGTCTGTCACTGCCGCAAAATTAACATTTTCAATGGCCAATTGATCCTTCAAATTTAGCGCCGCACCGAAAAATAATGCCCGTGTGAAAGGTGACGAGAACAGCGGGTGGACTGGAGGCCACCTGATTCGTGGCCCATATTTGTTCAAAAAGAGGAGGGCAGTTGGAACAAAGTCACCCAACTCATGTTGACAAAACTTTTTAGAACTAATTAAATTGCTCACAACTTACATTTGTATTGGAGATTATTTTTTTGTGAGTCTACCATTATTAGACAAAGCTACCAAATCTAAGTGAAATGGAACTTTTTTTTTTAATTTCTGGGGAGCATTACTTGCATAGTGATGTATTTTTTTTTTAATTCCAGGGCTAAAGACCTGGAATTGGCCAAAATGACAGACTCCCTGAGACTTTTTTATGGCTTCACTCAAGATAGATCTGCCTACCAAATTTGCTAAATGCAACAAGTTTGGGGTGGAATTTCCCCAAAATGACAACGGGTCTACAGGTGGTATGTTCGAGTATCGCTACGTTACCTATTAAATGGCAATAAAGATTACCTTAGCTTTGTTAATGGTGCAGTGCAGAGCATTGTTCTCCTGGTCGTACAGCAAGCTAAAGTCCAGCGTTCCAAGCGTGGCTGCAAGGAAGAAAACAAAAAAAAAAAAAACATTATAAAACATAGCAGAAATCAAATGTTTTCACCTCATTCAAGGCCACAAACAAAAGGCGTATTTGTTTTGAATGTTGGGTGCAGGAAACGGGGGAATGTTGGGAAGACAAAACCGCTTGGTGGTGGGGGAAAATCATGCCGGATGTGGGGGAAAAAAAAAACTTTTTACTCATCGGTCAATTTGCGAGCCTTCTGCATTGCAGCGCTGGTGGTAATTACAAGATGAAGAAAGAATGAAAATCACAGCAAGAACTCGGCGGAGGCGGTGGCATGTTTCGCATTATCGCAGAAACAAGCAGATCGCAGTCGATTCCTCCATTGTTCCGGATGCGTTGAACGACTGGGACGTGCCTCCTCAGCAACCTTTTCCTGATTGGGGTTGGCAGTTTGACCCTCGGGCTAAAAGTCAGCAGAAAGTGGGCTGCTGCTTTGCGTTAGCCCACTTTGCTGATGTTTTCTTACTGAGCAGAGGATAGATGCCTTCCAATGTGAGGAAAACTGAATAAGGGCCTGATTACGTGTTAGTTGACTTCCAGAACATGGCCCGCAGTCTCTCTATGGATAAAATGTGTCTGCCTTATTTCCGAGAAGTCAATACAGGAGATAGCAAACAATTTTGTTATTTTCCAGGAAGGGGCCCTCAGTCTCCTCTTGGATAAAATGTGCTTCAAACAATGCCGAGGATTAATGGGAGGGGGATTTTTTTTTGACTGGCAGACGAGTGAAAGCCTGATTGAGTGCCGTAGCCCTTAGTCTCCTCTCAAAGAAAATATGTGAGAAGTAAATACGAGATACTGGCCACACTTTTAGTGGGCAGCATGCGGTCTGAAGGAACAAGTGGCAGAGTGTTAATTTGCTTGTCCAGGCCAGGCTCCAATGAGCAATTTTCTCGCATGCTTTGCGGCGGCTTCAAGTTCGAGAGGGACGACACGTTCCGGTCAGCCCAAAAAAGAAAGTGTTGTCTGTTTTGCTTATTACCAAAGATATGATTTCAGACGGATGGCAAAAGCGAATTGTTTTGAGAGCCAGACGCACACACTTGACACAACAATCCGCCGTTGACCTCGGGGGGGGGGCGGGGCTTGTGCGGAAAGACTGAACGGAAAGAAGGGTCCGCACTTGACAGAAGCACAGCGGGGGAAATGATTCACACATTTGCATACTGATCAAGAATTAGACGCGTTGCCAGTCCATCCTATTTTCCCCAACATAATTCACATTCGAGTTGGAGGGACATGCATCCGAAGTCATCGTCAATGTCTGAAGTGACATTACAATTTGTGTTGGAAACGACAGTGTACAGGAACCTAATCTAAAAGCAGTGGACGCTTTTTAATTGGGCTGGGCAATTAAGGAAAATATAATAATTACAATCACAACGTTGACTGATTACAAGCCATAAACACTCTTATTGATTTAAAAAAAAATGTAATTATTCAACTCACAAAATACAACTTTAAACGTAACTTTAAGAAGTAGAAAATAAATCAGTAAGAACGTCAAATGATCTCATCTCATTCGAAACGGATTTGGTGCGAACGTATCATAAGGGATCGCCCGGACACCCGTCGGGCAATACGATATGATTCAGTGAAATTTAAAATCTAATTGAAACAGAATAGGTTAGATGATGGCGCATTGATGATCCGATGCAGTCCAATTCCGATGAGAAAATCATTTGTTAAAGTGAGTCGCAAAATGCTTCGATTGACTAATTACAAAGCAGTCCGATGCGATTCGGTCAAATGAAGTTGCGATACCATCAGACTGACTAATTATCTTGCTATATGATGTGTCTGAGTTCAATTCTGTTACAATTCCCTTCAGCTGTTATGCAATACCATTAACCTCAATTACGCTGAGATACGATTCCCTCAAATGAAGACGCTATACGACGCAATGCAGCTTGCATGTTTTGAACCTCCATCCTTCGAATAATGACAAACATAATTGCTATGAGAGCAGGGGCCAGTTTTGATCAGCAACTCCCCGCTGAGTTCTGTTGAGCTCATTCCCAAGGCTTTTTTGGATTTGTGGCCGTTGCTCCCGTCTGTGCTGCGAAACCGAGTGTCGGTCTGGCAGCCAAAGTCACAAAAAGGACAAATCGTCTGCGGGGGGGGGGAAACAAGAGAGTTCATAAATTCCTCAGATCTTTATTGCCACATAACTTCATTTGGTGTGTAGAATCCGAAGCTTTTGGAGCGGCGTCTTGGGATATTACTTTGCATCTGCCCGATTTATTGAGGCAGGATGGAGCTCGGCTGCTAATAATCGTCATTGTCTATCCGACACCTGTAAAATGGCCTGCAGATAAAATCCTAAATATCCAGGGGTACCTCCCATTTTTGAAAATAAGACAAAAGGAAGGTTTAAGAGAGTAAGTGTGTGAATTGTTTTTCACTCATTCTACATTTTGCCAATTGTGGCAATGTTGCAGCATGTGGCAAAATAAACTTTATAGTTCTTCAGGCGTGCAGTCAATGTGTCGATTTGCGAATGCTTTTTCGGGCAGGTGTGATTGTGACTCATCGCAGTCATCAGCGGAGAGTTGGAGAAGCGTTTTCTTGCCTCAAAAGCATCTAAAAATATTGCAAACGTCAGAGGGGATGGATACGGAGCTGGAAGGCTACGCCGGTCACAATGGCAAGCAGATGAAAGGCTATCGCGTTGGAATCGTCATAAAAGTGAATGACGTGCTGGGAACTCAACTATGAGGAGAGGTGTGGTGGGTGACCTTTTCACTGAGTCAACTTTATTTATAAAGCACTTTATAGCTGAATAAAAAAGTGCTGTATAAAACGTAAAATAAAATAATATCCACATCAGCGTAGTAACGACAGTGAATGTCACGCTGCAGTGCCTGATTTTTTTTTTTTTTTTTTAAACAATTCTGATTCACCGTTATCTTGTCAAGTAACACATCCTGCAGATGTAAATTACCTTTGCATTTAAAATTATTTTTTTTTTTTGCAAAATGTATTTTCCAGTGTACTATTCATTAACTGTTATTTATTTGGTATTGTTTCAAATTGCCTTTTTTTTTTCTTTTTGTGAAAATAAGTAAGGTCCATTGTAGGGCTGCTCGTTTCTAAAAAAAAAACCCATCATGATTATTTTAGTAGTAATTGCTATGACAATTATTCAAACAATTATTTTTGGGGGGGGAATGGGACATAAAAAAATATATAAATGGAAACAATATTCAAACAATTTATTTTTTATTAAAATTATTTTTTTTAAAAAAAGGTGTAAATTTTGAAATTTCAGTATGGTTTCCTTGTATAAGGAAATTGCATTGGAGTTCACTTGTTACACACTGAGAACTATTGCAACATTTAATTTCAATAGAAAACTCAGATTTTCAACTCAAGTATAATGAGTACTATTTTAACATTGTTATATATATATAAAATAATATATACTGTATACTACAACAATATATATTTTTTAAGATTATTCCAATTTTGTAATTGTTGTGTGTAATAATTGTAATTGATTTCGATTAATTGCACAGCCCAAGTCCATCGTTATATTGTCATACAACACAGCCTGCAGCAAAACATAACAGTGCTTGTCATGCTGTAGTGCCAGAAAAACTGACCGAAAAACACACATCCTGTATTAATATTACATGTTGGAATAGTCACAACAGTAATGTCGCTGCTCGGAGGGATATTACTCGTGCAGTAAATCAACAGCACACATCAATCACACTTGACGAGCTCAAACATCTTTGCGACGCCTCTAAAAATACACCGTGTCTATTTTTAATGAACGAGGCGGCAATCAAGCGGGTCGACGAGACCTGCCGAACAGGTCAACATCGGCCACGTGGTCGAAACGCCACAAAACCGCCTCACCGTGTGGTTGCTTGCCACCGGCTCGGTCGTCACGGCGATAGTGCAAAAAGTGCAAAGCATGAATTGCCTGACACTAAAGGTGTCGCCATGACAACTGAGGAAGATCCATAAAGTGTATTAAATGACAACAAGTGGGCCTTCAACGAGTGAAGGCCCCCCACGGAATAAAACATGCATTGTTGGAGGTGTTGGGGGTCGGGCATGAAGCGGTATTGGCAATGCGATGATGGTGAGGGGTTAGGGGGGTTCAAGGTGGTTCGTGGGGGGGGAGGGTCTGTCGCGCAACACATAAGTGGCATGGCAACACGTATTGTAGCGCTGAATTGACATGAGGATCACGTCAATGTCTAAGTGAGTACTCGGGTAGGCTGCACGCTTCGTCGTCTCCTCGTCCCTGAAAGGAGGGGAGGCCTTCAATTGGACAAAAACACGTTTTACCTACCACAACGGTACACGCAGGTTACAATTCATCACAAACGAAATGGAGCAAATCAAGTGGTACCTTTATTTATTTATTTTTTTTAATAAGGAAAGTGGCACTCCACAATAATGCCAGACTTATTAATCGGCTGGCTGATTTAATGTGTTGATATGAGCTCTTTTAAAATCTGATGCCACGTTACAACATCAGACAAAGAGAATGACATGCAAACAAATGTTCCTATCGTAAAAGAGTTGGACCACAGGGAACAAAAGCGCGTCGCTGCTGAGACAAATAGATGCCGACAGCGGACTCAATGAGGCTGACTCCAAGATAAAACGCGGCGGGCGCAAAGCATGTTTTTGCATACAGCACATTAGCCAATATTTCGAGAGAGGAACAGACGGCGGCGTGCAACAGGAGGAGGTCCGGCGGGTCAACGTCGGGCGAGGAATACGCAGGCAAGAAACAGCTTTGGGAGCCTGATGATTCATTTTCACTTTCACTTTGACTGCAATGGATGCCAGTGTGACCTCAGGCTGTTTCTTATGTGAGAAGGGACACACAACGTGCACGCAAATGGTGGCGTGCGCTTGACAACAATGAACGAGCCTCTCAAATAAATGTCTCACTAATACCGGGGGATATCGAAGAATAAAAACAAAAAACAGCCCAGCCCCCAATGAAGCCCAAACAGTGTTGAACTGCAAATTTGGAAGCCTAATCAAAGCTTGAAACCATGAACTTAATTCAGAACCTTAACCCTGGCTTGAAAGCCAACATTTGCACCCTACCTAAAGCTTGAAACCCTAAAACCTGGCTTTGAAACCTACTTTGGGACCCCAACTTGGGCTTGAAACCTTCCCCTGAAAGCTTAATGCTGTCTTGTGACCTTAATTTGAAACCTTAACCTGGCTGGAAACCATAACCCAGATTCAAGACCCAAACTGAAGCACTGATTAAAAGCCTTAACTATGTCTTAAAACCCTATCCTTGCTTGAAACACTAATCCTTTATTGAAAGCGTGACTTCAAACATAAACTCCGGCACTTTGAAAGCCCTGACAACCCTAAGCCTGTCTTGAAACCCGAACCTGAAGCCATAAACCTGACTTATCACAGGGCAGTTCCACTTACTGTCCGTGTTGATGCCTTACTGGAGGCGTGGCACGAAGCCTTCCAGAGCCCAGTGTCAGTACGCGTTAGCGCCAAGTCGTCAGTTGTGTGATAAAGTAAGCGTTGTTTTTTTTTGGAGGAGACTAGCGGTTTTTTTCCGTCCCGCACGCCGAGTTTCAGCAACGGCTCGTCTCCTTTTGACAGTAATCGCGCCGTTTGCCCGCTCTGGCGGCTTATCGGGCCATCACGCCGCGCGCGCATTATTGTCCATTACGGGATTTCGTCTCCCCCCCCCCGGCGGCGCAGACGACACGCCGAGACACTTCGCGCCTGGTAAAGCTTGCTCAACGCCCGGAAGCCTCACCACTGCTCAGCGCGCTGCCAAAGCTTTTCCGCAAGATACAACAAATGCATACTGGAGTACTTGATGGCTGGGTCAACCCCAGTTATCGAGACCTGACTTTGAAATCTTAACTCGGGCTAAAAACCTGAACTTGAAACATCCATAAAGACTTGAAACCCAACTTTGGCGCAAAATCCTAATTTGAAAGCCTTACACAAGATTGACACCCTAATTTAAAACCTCTAAATCCTACATTGAAATTGTAAAATCCTACACAAGCTTGAGGGCCTAACTTGAAATCCTAAATCAGGCTCGAAACTCTATTCTGTAACGCTAACCCAAGAATTAAACCTAACACTATCTTGAATTTCAGCCTTGAGACACTTATTTTAAACCAACACTTGAAATATTTACAAAGTCTCACATTGTTTGCATTTGAAAATTCTGATGAGATGCGTTCTAATATATTTCATTCTATCGCGACTCGCATCGGTTCAAACCCAGATTTCAGTGCGTGCGCGTGCAGGCGCACGTTTTGCCCGGCCACATGTATGCATTACGACTGTATAAACTAATTAAGCTATCTGGCCGCACTCTGGCTCTTTCCCAAAGCAGGGAGAAAACAGAGCGACTAATCTCGTTGGTTGCCAGGAAGTGAGCGAGCCCAGCCGACGGACGGATGAGGCGGCCCCCCGTTTCCAACGGCCGGCAAATAGGCCAGCGCGGTTGGCCGGACTTGATTTAATATCAAACTGGAGAGGAAATAAATGGCGAGTTTTGGAAGACTGGAGTTGCGGACGGGGGTCATGCGGAAAATGAACCCGGGTGCGGTCTATTTCCTGGCGTCGTCGACGTGAGCTGCTGGTGGGAATTTCCATAAATGCTACATGCCATCGCCAGTTCCCCAAAAGTTGATCTAAACTTTGACGACAGCTGAAATTACATTTGAAATATTTCAAGCTCTTGAATTCATCTGCTTCAAACCAAAATGGCCGACTTCCTCTTTAATCCCGATGAGACCTTTTGAGATTTTTCGTGCGTCCGGTCGTGATGGACACATCAGCCCAATTTCACGTCAATTTGTGAAACTGGAGTCAGGGGCTAATTATTTATTTTTTTTCTTGCGTGCAACTAACCTTGGCGGAGGTCTTGGTTGCGGTCCGGTCACGGTGGGCCCCTCGTATCGCCGTAATTTAACATAAAAACCGGGCGTGTCAATCGGCGTAAGCTAAAAGGGAAGCGGCGTAACGATGCACGCTGACAGATGTCGCTCAGTCAGGGTGACAGCTGTGATTTAACGGCGCTTGCATGAAGAGCACCTTCACACACGCACGCACACATGATCAGTGCGCACTCCGCAAATAAAATAATTTGGTTGAATTTACTTCTAATGTCCGCATTTTAACTTAAACGGTGCAGCTCATTGACATACATTTGCTTGGTGAACATTTCTAAATAAAAGTTCAGAAATAATTAGCATTTTTTTTAATTGTAACCGTTCCAACTTTATATTGTTCATTGTATTACCTTTGTTTTGTTTTTTTATTACAAATTCCCTTTCCGAATAAAAGCACATTTCACTGAACACTGCCTTACTATGGCGTCGATTCCTTCCACATTGCACACTTGCAACATCATTCCTTATTTATTTATTTTTTTCTCGCTGGCTACTTTGTATTTACCTTGGAGTCGTACCGAGTGGCTACTGAAACGGCTTCTTTTTCAACTAGTTCCTTATTCTGCGGGCAGTGGGCAAACAACTGCGCTTTGTTTTCAACAATTTGCTGCAGCCGTCGTGGGCAGCAAATGCCCGTAATCAAGACGCTAACGAGGCCAAGTCCAACACAATCACGTGCGCCGTCGTCTGATTGGGGACGGGGGCTTTTATTTGGGGTGACAACTCATGCCGGTGCCTGTGTGCTTTCTATTTTAGCGTTTTCTCACTTAGTAGAGCAACATTGAACAAAATTGGGGGTCGGGGGGTGGGGGGGTTAAGTCTCACAAACTCATGTCTGATACGAAAGAGGAAATTGTGCAGTTTCGTTAGAAGCAGCCATTTTGAGGTAAATTAGTCTCCCACGCAAGTTTCACGAATGAAAGCAAAATTGGGTGGACATGTCAATCATAATTGAATGCACACACACAAAAAAAAAAAAAGGTCTTAAGAATCGACGTCCGACACAAGTCGGCCATTTTGGTTTGAAGCAGCCATTTTGGGGCAAATTTGTGGGCTTGAATGTTGACAAGTTTAGCCTCCCGACAACAGTTTACCCGATCAATACAAAACTGTCTATCATAACAGCATGCACAAAAAAGTCTCACAAAACCACTTCTGTAACTGAACACGAGGTCAGTCATGTTGGTCTGAAGCAACCATTTTGGGGTCAAAGTCCATGGCTTGAAAGTCCCCCCCAAAAAAAATGTTTCATCCGTTTTGATCGATAGAAATTCGGATGTTCAAAGTTTGCCCCCCCAAAAAAAAAGAAGTGAAAAGCAAAGCATTTGAGGGCAGTTTTTCCCTCTGCAGTGCACGGCTTCTGACGCTCTCAAATTGAAGCAGTTCATCAGGGCGTCGATGGCCGTGACAGCAACAAGCTGGAGGTTGGGGGTCACGGCAATCTTGCTTGATTGGCTTGGGGGGCAACAACGGCGGCCATATTACAAAAGAGAAACACACGCAGGCTGTAAATCAACAAGAATGCGTTCAGGGTCACTGCGCAAGATGGGGCGATCGAGCGAGGTCGCATGTGTAAATACAAAGAGGCCTGGACTCGCCCCCTGGTGGCCGAGGTGCGCACATCAGAAAGAGCAGCATAATGTCCACTGAATTTCAACAAAATAATGTTGAATTCTGAGAATGTCAAAAATCTAGAGTCCTATTTTTCTTTAGATCCACATTTTCTTCCTTTTTGCTGCGTTTTACGCATCGTCATTGGTGGGTGTTTTTGTCCCCCTATTTTAATTGAACGTTGACCCTGGATGGAATTGATTGAATTTATGCAACGCCGACTGCAGACCGTTTAAACCGGGCGCCGGCGTAACACGCCGCCTGTGTCACTGAGTTCTTGTTATTTCATTTTCTCCAGCCTCGATGGAGCGCTCCACGCGGCAGCTGTCTGAAAACAGCGTGCATCTAGTTTTTTTTTTTCTTTCACTCTCTTAATCTTTCCAGCCCTGCAAGGCCGACACGACACAATGCAAGAAATGCCCTGGTTTCGTCTGACACACTTTGAAAGAAGCCATTTTGGAGGTGCACATTGCAGAGAAAATGAAGTGAGCACACCCCCACCTCAATCACTTGATTGGCCCCCAGACACAGTCCACGATTGGACTTGTTTGTCGCGTTGTGCAATCCTTGCCCCACTAAATGCAAACGGTCAGACTACAAGCGATGTTTGAGCCACTTCTGCCGCTCGAGTAGTGTTTACTCAACTGCAGGAATCACGGGCATCTGTTGGAGAAGATGCAAAATAACAGCAAAAAAAAGGAAATGTGAGTGTTAAAGTTATGACTCAAAACATACCTCCCGAAAACAGTTTCGATCACTGTAATCACTAACTTCGACAAGAGGCCGCGGTTGTGTTTCGTCAGCTGCGGTTAGCACAAAACTTTTAAGCATTTTAGGAAAATCCTACAAGATCATCTGAAATCTATTTGGGGGTTAATCCGAGGCACTGCAACTTCTGATTCCCATTTAAGATGAGTTTGAATGTAATTGATCATTTTGAACACAGCCACATCACATAATTCTGTATATTTAAAAAAAAAAAGAACATATTTGCATTTTTTTTTTGGACACCTGTGTACTAATTTCCGAATGGATTGTTTGGAACGGTCTGCGCTTCTTACTTCACAGCAACTTGGTCTGCACAAATATGTTCCATTCTGTTGCGTGGAAGCCTCGAGCCCGCCAGGCAGCGCGCAGCCATGACAAGAACTTCTCATGTTCAATCTCGGTTCTGTTGTGTGGCGTTTGGAGCTTGTCCTTGTGCCGGGATGGCGCAATTGAATGAAAGAATGCGGCGGCCGCCGGCGCCTTTTGTGCGCGCCGGCAGAGCGAAAGCGTGGGCAGAAGCGCCGCTACTCGCTGGCGTCTATTCAGCGCCGAGCGAGACGACGCCGCCACGGGAGGCTCAGGTACATGAGGAAAAAAGCGGCGTCAGGCAGAGTGACATTTCAAATCAAAGCAAATTCTGCCGGCTCTCCTTTGTTCCAATAAATGCGACATTGATTGCTAGTAAAAGACATTTTTATGCAGGCACGTTGAGACGCAACGAAAACGTTCCTGTGAAGCCAGAGAGAAAAGCTTGTACAGAGCATGTGACTAATACATTGGGACCGACCAATTTATTTGACATTTTTCAGACAAATGCCGATTCTGGCAGAATAAGAGATTGATAACTGATCAATTGACCGACAAAATTAAGAAATATATAATGGATAAAATACCGTATTTTTTGGGTTGCTTACAGGCAAAATATTTGGTTTACAATATTTTGTCCAATACTTTGGCAAAAACTCTCCGAATTAAAAAAAATAATAATTCAATAAAAAATAATAATCAGCCATTTTTATATAAGCTAATTCATTCATCACATGGGGTTCCTACAATATACAAGATATACAAAAAGCGCTTTCAGAATTTATTCCATATCCTTGACATCCATGTCCTCACAATTCGGCTCAGTGCTCTCGTTCAACGACAACAAGAGAGTCACTTTGAGCCAATCACCGTAAATCTAACGACGGTACTGCACTAGTAACAGTTTGGGCTCCGTGGAAAGCAACAGTTGGAAAAATGTTGCACGTGAGACAATCGTGCTACTAGTGCTACTGTTCTCTTACTACTCAATGGGCTTCACACAAGCACAGACAACACCTAAAAGCATTTGCAAACAACCGCTAACCATATTCAGATGCAAGAGGACAACTTTGGCATACTTGCAGGGCAACTGTTACGAGTGAGGCAAAACTGAGCACCCGGTTGGTGACACCTCCATGTTACAAGTACTAACGGAGCACTAGTTATTAACTATTTCAATTTTCTTTTCACTAGTAGCGCACACCGTTGTCATCTAGTGCAAAGTTGTGTCTCACTACTAACTGCACATATGGCAACGTTGTGCAACGAGTCATAAAATAAGCCCGCACACGAGTCGAACGAGTTACTTGAGTGGCAAAACTACGAGTGGGCATTTTGGTGCTACTAGTAGAGAGAAGGAAGCTAGTAGTGCATGACACACGCCAACTAATTGGCGGTGGTAGTGTTAATGGCGAACCTCAGTAGGGTTTAATTGCATGCCAGTAGGCCAGAAGTGGTACTCGTTGTGGTAAAAAAAAAAAAAAAAGAAACACTAAAGCGTTGCCTGCAGGGTCCATGGAAGTTCTGACGATAGCTAAAGAGCAATTTACTAGTACTACCAAAGTACTTGAACCGCAGTCGGACACATGAAAGGCATCCGAAGCAGGGCGATTTCCCAGCAAAATCCCTCCTGCGAATCCTCTTGCTGCACACGAGGAACAAATGAATGGTGTCATTTGCCGCAATTGAGATGCAGATCACGCTAATGAGACCGTGTACATTTTTGTCTGCTGGGTAATTCAAAGACTTTTGTTTTTTGTTTTTTTACATTTGGCCCGGTCGGCCATTTCCAATTAATCCCGAGCGACTGCAGTTAATTGGCTAGAGCATTCATTCGCCCACATTCCGTTGGGGGAAGAAAAAAATAAAATAAAAAAAAAAGTCCTCACCAATCTGCAATGATGATTACAAGTGAGTCCAAGGAGTATTAACGGTTGGGACATTATCCGTGTACATAAGTTATGTGTCACAACTAGCTGCTTCTTCTCATGATTTCTTTAAAATATTAATCAATATAACAAAAGATATCAATTTGAGTAAAATTTGCAAATTTTCTTCGCACACATACCCCGCCGCAAAGTTAGATAAAAATTAGCTTTCTTGTCATCAAATAAAAGAAAATCCATAAGAACAAAACTTGTCAGTGTTGCTCAGTGTTTGGAAAACAAAAGATAGCTAAGAGCAAATTTGACATTTCCTGCAAATTCAACAAGGCTTGTTAACAACTAAAAATGTATTTCCCATATTTCCGGTGCTATTTTGAAATTTTCCGACATTTGTTTGGAATTTAAAAATTCACAGCAAAAGATTGGCAGGACTTTTTAATTTGCCAAAAAAACAACAACTCTAAACACTTTCAATAAGTGATTAATCAGCCTCGTTGTTCACATTGCCAGTTTTTTCTGTCTGCTCGCATCTTCTTAACTTTGTGTTTTATTGGGTCAGAGCTTTGGCGTGTGCGCTAGTTTAGTTCAAATTGACTTTTTTGCATAAAGCGATGCAAAATGAGCGTGATGACAAATAATTTGATCCCATATGTTCCCAATTCTCCTTGAGAAACACACACACATGCACACACACGAGGTTGGTGGATGCTGGGCCAGTCAGCAGAAGGCCTCAGTGGGAGTTTTTGCTGCTAGCTTGTAGCGCTCACCACGTTATCAGTCTCCCGCTGGCCACCAGAACGTCATCAGTCTGTCTCCTTCACAAAATTAAAAAAAAAAAAAAAACGGACTCAAGCCTGGTAAGAAGAAAGTGAAGGGTTCTTGAGTTTTCTCAAGTAGGACGCCTGCAACTGTCTGCCTTAAACCAGACTAGACGACTTCCTCTAAGTTCTTGTTTTTTTTTTTTTTGTTTATTTTGTTTTTGCCTTGTTCCGCGAGATATTTGCATACAATTTCAGTTCCATGAGTGAAACTGATGTCAGTTCTAGGTGGGTGCTACTAATTATATCGTCAAAGGAAAGAAAAATAAACACCGACTGCTTAGATGTTAAAGTAACTGCTGCTGTTTTGTTTAGCAATAGAGTTCTAGTAAAATATATCAGATATAAACGTACTTTTTTTCACTTTTGAATGAACTCATGGGAGATATTGCTATCGATGTAAAGCCTTTGCTCAGAGATATTTGCGAATAACGCAAGCCAGCGAGCCGATAATTGATGTGTACACACTTTTCGGAGGAGTGTCATTCCACACAGCCGAGCGTTCATTCCGGGAAAACGATCTTTTCGCACATTCCGTCAGATTCGCACGACCTCCGCGACTGACGGCGCATTCTCAGACACGGATTGAATAAGAAAGCAATTACCAGCCGGCCGGGAGAAACGCTCAGTCTGACAAAAGGTCCAACTTTAGCACTTTTAAGCTGCTACACAAATTGAAAATGTTTATGCTTGGTGAGTTGTCATCTGTCATCATATCTTCATGCGGCTTTTAGATTCTCCCTCATATTTTTTTTAAAGATTGTTCTGAGCGTGCATCATGAGTTTTTTTTTTTTTATAGTAGAAATAGATGTGAATCAAGTGACATATGAGTAGTTTTGTCAAGGACCAGTCGAGTGAAATCACATTATGTCAAAACAGGAAGAGTCAAATCAGGTTAGCACAAGTCGAATCAATTTAAACCGTCTCAAGTCGAGTCGAGTCAAATCAGGCTCTCGAGCCGAGCCGAGTCGAGCCGAACCGGGCTTTCTACAGTCAAGTGAAATCGGGTTACAAGTCGAGGCAACTTGAATCAATCCTCTCGCGTCGGATTGGTCAACTCATCTTATCTCGAGACGAGTCAACTCAGGTTGATGGTAAACTTGTATAGCGCTTTTTTACCTGAGGTATTCAAAGCGCTTCACACAGACGCCTCATCTAGCTCGAATAGAGTCAAAACTGATTATTACAAAAGTCAGGGGAAACGTTAATCAAGTTCTCTCAAGCCAAGGCAAATTTGATCTCGAGTCGGTCATTCGCACAGGCTACATATGCTTTAAAAAGATCTGCATTCAATCATTTGATATAAACAATTATCATGAGGATAGTTTTGGCAACTATAGAAAAATTGTCGACTCGAGTCACCATCTCTTAATGCAAGCAGCGATTTCTATTCATGCTTTTCCTTTAGACCCCCTCAAAAAAAAAAATCCAGGCCTCCAAATGTAGTAAAAATAAATGCAGAGCCTCCGATCCCTTCCCACACTGTTGCTCGTGTTTTGGCTTCTCGGAAAGTGATTTGTTTTGCCAGGATGCGAGGATCCCAAATCAGCTGCTTAGGGCTTTTCTCAGCTCTGCCGCTCAATAATTGCCGTGAAGCCAGAACGGAGCTCGTCGTGATTATGTACTCTTGTTTACGCACAAAAAAAAAACATGCAAAAAAAAAAAACGGTGAGTCCGAGTGTGCAGCGGGAGGTGAGGAACATTTCCTGGATGGCAGCGGGCATCATTTCTGGGAAAAAAAGGTGCAAGGACGGCACGGAATATTTGTCCTGCTGTTTTATGCCGGGCCAAGTTTCTACCTACGGGCTTGGAGAACAAATTCTAATCAACACACTTGGTTTTGTTTTTTTGTATTCTGATTGCACAGGCTGCCTCATGCGATCATGTAATAGTGTCCGTGGTGAAGCAGCATGGGGCTCATTGGTGGCCCAAGGTTGTTTGTGCAGCCCTGCTTCCGACTCGCCATCAACAATCAGATTTTTATGGCCACCAAGCAGCTGGTGTTTGAGTATCAACAAGAAAGAAGTGTCGCTACCATCCACTTGAAATTATTCCATTTTGCACAGCTCCAGAACATTCATTTTGATTCTTTTAATTTCGAATGTGGTTCAATGAGAGGTTGTGAAACAACTGCTTGGTAAAATCTCTTCTCAACGCGACAACAACATAAAAATGTCACCCCAATTTTTTTGCTTCTTTTTGAAAAAAAGTATTTTTTGGGGGGGGGAATTTTCTGCTTCAATTCCAAGCTTCGGTTGTTATATATATTTTTTTAATTTTACAAAAATACATTTTCGTGTTCCTTTTTTTTTTTTTTTTGCGACGAATATATCACTTTTTTCACTTTTTAAAATGTGATGAAAATTATTTTTTTTCACAATTTCTTTCCAAAGAATTTTACAAGCGTTTTTTTTTTTGTTTCTCATGCTTTCTTCACGATTATTTTATTCCTTTTTTTTAATTTTTTTATATTTTTAAAACTTCCCTAAAACATGAACAAAACATTTTCTAGCTTCTTTTCCTTCTAAGATTACTTGTGGATTTTTTTTATTTTTTATTCAACGTAAGCGTCTGCGTTGACAGTTTGGCGCATCGCCCATTTGCATGCCGTCCATAATGCCAATTAAATGTCATCAGATATGTTGAAAAGTGCAGCGTTGCCGCAGTTGTCTCTGACATTAAAGCCGGGCATCTCTTTAATGTATATTTATAGACGCCCTCGGCACTGAGAAAAACTTGCAGCGTTGAACGCATCATTCGGAACAAGACGAGATGGAAGAAGGAAATGAGGAGAACCAACTTTTTGCTTTTCATTTTGGAAATGTCACCATTTCCTTGATTCTTCTTGAAGATATCCATTTATTTAACGGTTTGGGTTTTGAACACTGTTGACAATCTTCCCATTTTTTAAAAAGCTAGTTTCATTTCACGACAAGTTTTTCCTTTTTTTTTGTTTTTGCGCAATTCACACCAATTTGAATTTCACGTAAAAAAAAAAATATATATATATACTCAATTGCAAATTTGTTTTCTTTTTCATTTCACAACATCTATTTTGGCACATGCTCACCCCGACAGCATGTATCCTTTCAGTCGAGAGCTTTGCGTGGCCTCTCGGAAGACGCTTTGCAATTGAAGTTGATATGAAAGGCAGAATTTTGAAAACGTCATCGTGGAGCAGAGCGCTCGGCAACATGAAAAGTGACGCAGGCGGGGATGAAGCCAAATGAAAAGTCCCCTCGTAGCAAATGGATGCATGTAATAGCCGGTATTACCATTACGTAACGCGCTCATCCAGCTGAACGGGGTGGGTGTGGGGGATATTGGGATCAGAGGTCAATCCGACTAAACGTCGCTGCTGGCTAGCCTCGCTGCGGCACCCGCTGCCGACTTGACAGCTTGCGCGTAATCAAAAGATTTGGCTCCTTCGATGGAGCGTTACGGAGCTCGGGGGAGGTGTGTTGGAGCGAATCGCTACAAAGATCTGCCGGTGGATTTCGGGGCGAGACGGGCAACAGATGGCTGGGCGGACTCTTAAAAGGACGGCGATGATGTTTGCTTGTGTGACTGCATTGTGGGGCATAAGCACGGTTGCGAGAAATCATGTCACAATTTTCATCTTGTCAAATAAGTGTTTTCCAAAAGTGTGTGTTTGCTGATGAATAATATGAACTTGTTGAAAATTTCTTTTGAAAATGCCACATTTTGTTTTTTTGTTTATTAAAATTGCAAAGCTATTGATTTTGTTTCTGTTTTGAAGAGATTAATTTTTGGGGAAATATCATTCAATAATAACGATAATAAATAAATAATAAAATTTCATTGCAAAAGATGTTTACATACTTGTGTCAACTTGTGTCTTTTTGGACATTTCACCAAAAATTGTGGCTTGTTCTTGAATTTTCTGACAAAGTGTAATCAAAAGAATATTGGAGTAGAAATCTCATTGTATTTTTAGGGCTCATTTAATTCAATTTTTTCAGTTCAAAAATGGTTTTAAAAATTTCATGACACGTTTTTGTTTTGTAAAATCCCACCAAAAACGTTTGGTTTTTGCCAAATTTGCCAGTCATTTTTGGTTGGTTGTCTTTTAAGAATTGCCGAACACAAATGAAGGTCAATCATTGCACAGGCGCTTTACTGTGATTGAAAACATTGCGTCATGCTTTGCCATTTTCTTTCTTTCACGGCCGATTTTCATGCTGCAAGCATTGCAGCATTATTACGCTTTAGAAGAGAGACCGATGACAATCCCTGCCGTTGCCACACCGGCAAATGTTCATGCTCGGCTTAGTCGACAAACTAGATCATTCTTCTGGATTAGGCGACTGCACGCGTCTCCTTAACAACACAAAGATTGACAGGAGACCATAAATCATTCTCGGAGGAATGTTTTCAAAATGCAAGCCGGAATGTCTTCAATGGCGACTCAAAATCAATCACGCTCGCCACTTTTTCATCCACAGGTGACCCCAAAATCTTCAATTCTCTTGCATTTCTTTCAAGATAGCTTGACAATTTTAAGTACATTTTTTCAAATACTCATTTTTTACAATTGTTTTGAACTTTCCTTTTTTACAGTTTTTTTTTTAATTCTTCTTTTGCATTTGAAAGTTTGCCTCAATAAATGTTCTTTCTTGTTTGAAATGGTCTAAATCCATTTCAATTTTGAGAAAGACCATTTTTGTTTGCAAAAATATCTTCCAAAGACCTCAATCATCCTCAGCGCAATTCCGTCCAAGGTGACCCCAAATCCATCACGCTCGTGACAATTTCCTGCACGAGTGACCCTGCAGTCTTTGATTTGACTCCTGCAGTCCCCCCAACTTTGCTCTGACTGGATGTTGTTGCTCGCAGTCAAGGGGAGGGGGTTGTTATGAGTGGATCCAATCCACCAAGTGAGACATCCCTCCCCCCCGCCACAAACAATCGCCTTTGAGGCTTATCTCCTCGGAACACGAGAGCATCGCGTGTTTGGTGGGTCACGCCCGCTATTTCTCCTCACCCCGGCAGGGACGCGATAGCCTCCGCCCGCTGCGCTAGCAACCGCTGTTAATCGGCCTCTGGGTAGCGCACCATCTTCCCTCCATTGCCCTCCACCGGGAGAGGTGGAGGGGGGCTGCACTTCAATTAAGAAAGTCAAGGTTGAGTTACAATGAGTCTCGGGTGGGGCGGGAATTGAGCTTTTATGCAGATTAGCTGCCACCCAGCCCGAGACCAAATAAACGACTCCTCCCCTACCCCCCTAGTTGTTTTGGATCACGGGGGACACCGCCCCGTCCCAGAGGAAGCGCAGCTCATACTGGATGGAGTCGCGCGGGACTCACAAGAGATGATGTGCCTCGTTGCAAATGACAAACATGAGCGCTTGCTCTCACTCGTAGGTACGCACAAATGGCATGGGGACGCTAAATCTCAGGACGCCTTGGAGTTTTCGTCACTCTGGTTTTTTAAAAAGTTTGATCTTGAAAACTATGGCCAATGTGATCGATTTGAGGTCAGCTGTGGATGTGAGAGCTGTGTTTAGGAACACCTGATGGTGACCGACTGACAGTTTCATTTTATATGCAACGAATGAGATATTGCCGTGCTGCTGGGTAAGGATTACTTTCTTGTGATTAAGGGCAATATAAATAAACTTGACTTGACTTGATTATCCTTGGGAGACTAAGGGCAGAGTCAGGACTGAAATGTTGTAACACAGAGGGCAAAGTGTAGCCAAGGAGAGACTGTGGAGTGGCAGCAGCGTCAGGAGCTGAGACACAAACAGGCTCAGCTAAAGTCAGAGCCAAATGCAGCCAAGTGGAGAATTAGGGCAAAGTGCAGCAAAGTGGAGACTGGCAGC
The DNA here is from genome assembly GCF_059441095.1 of Idiotropiscis lumnitzeri. NCBI lineage: Eukaryota > Metazoa > Chordata > Actinopteri > Syngnathiformes > Syngnathidae > Idiotropiscis > Idiotropiscis lumnitzeri. The sequence continues at coordinate 13,701,664 of NC_142407.1, forward strand.
TGACTATTGGGCATGACAGAGGAACATCTGCCTCCTCCCTCTGCCCCCCCCCTGCTCTTCTTCATGACCACCATCATCATCATCATCATCATCTTTCGCTTCCTCTTGGCCAGTTCAGGATTAGAGCGGCCCGAAACCACGCACTCTCCCCACACCTGCCCCTCCCCCTGTGGTGGGATTAACAGACTTGTGTCACACATTAAGATACCCTCCCCCCCCCCCCCTCTCTCTCTCACACTCACACACTGCTAGGAGGTGTGACACCACGAATGTGATTGATTTGCAGTCACCTGGGGGATAAAAGCAGAGGGATTTAGGGTCACCTGCAGACAAAATTGTGGCGAGAGCAATTGATTTTTCTTTATTTGATTGATTGATTTTTGCCGAATTCATTTCATTCCTAATCAGGTTAAAAGCCACAAACTCGACTAATGGAATGTGACGGATTTAGGGATGATGGGTTTAAGGTCACCTGTTGATGGAACGAGTGGAACTGAGGGGATGAACTCTGGTTGGGGGTGATTTTAATTGCGTCCTGCTCTGACTGTGCGTGATTTAGGCTCACCTGTTGGCTTTTTTGGTATTTATTTCAAACACGATATAGTTAAGAGTTTTACGCTTGAGTCGTGCAAAGTGATTCATTTAGGGTCACTTGCTAATTGTAATTGCATATATTAGAAAGAACTATTCAGGGTCACCAGTTGATGGAATAGTCATACGAAGGTTTCATTTTGGGTAAACTGCGAATGAAATATATGCATGAGTGATTGAGGATGATTTTGATTGCAGCATGGTTTGACTTTGTGTGATCTATGGTCATCTGTTCATTTTTGTACTCATTTTATAGCATGCTTGACTCCAAAAAAAGTGATAGATTTAGGGTCACCTGATGATGAAATAGTCCAAAAGGGCTGATGAAAAATAATCCCGATTTAGAGTCATCAATTGACAAAACAAAAGCCCCACATGATCCAGAAGAGATGAAGCGCAGTGGAGGATGGGCACGAGTAGAGAGGAGCATTTGATTGCGGTGTATTCCAAAACCGTAGAGTGATTTAGGGTCACCTGTTGATGAAAATTGCACCCTTCAGATTGCTGCATGCCATCACTGGCAATCTGGAGTCACATAAGAACCAGCGCAAAAAAAAAAATCATGTCGTCAAGCAATGTGATAAAATGCCACGCATGTTCTCGAAGCGACGAAGTGCAGTGGAGGATGATGTGAGCGGGTGCAACAGTTGTCTTGTGTGAGCCAGCTACTTGCCATTCACACAATCCATGTGGAGAAAAGAAAAGATGGAAAAGGTGGGAGGATTTAAAAATAAAAATAAAATCCCGTCAGAGATGCCTGGCAACCGACGGAAAACGAAAAGGGCATCTCATCGCATCACTTACTGGAGTCGTCTGAGTCGTACGCCTCCACGTCAGGCTCGTCGTCTCTCCTGGAAGCCGATGCTCCAGCGAATGCCCGGTCTGGGCTGTCCTCACTTTCCGAGACGACGACGGCAGCGGCGGCGGCCGGGGCGGCGCAGGGGGTGGCGCGCGGGGCCCCGACGGGCGGCAAGCCCCGAGGATAGCGGGGGAAGTAGTCTGAGATCTGCTTGATGGGCTGGATGGGTCCGGGGCACACGTCAATGGCCATGTGCTCCTGGATGCTGATGGTGGGTTTCTCGCCTTTGCGTTGTGTCATGCATGCGGTCCAAGTCGGGAGCCTTCTGCCAAATGCAGCGCTGACAGAAAAGAAAGGGGCAAAAACAAAAGAAAGACACACACAAACACACACACACAAAAAAAAAAAGACAACCTCCTCTCGGGCGGATGCACGCCTCACACCCCCCCGCCGTCTAACTGCCGCCCCTCCCGCCTTCGGTCTGTTCCTACTCTCCTGTTTGGAGACCCCCGCGCTCCACCCTCGGCCGCCTATCTGCACCAGAGCGGAGGCAGGAGTGCAGGAGCGCGCTGCGAGGAGGGAAGAGCTGAGGGATTAGCCAGGGGAGGAGGGAGGGAGGATGGGGAGGAGGGATCAGCTGATGTCGTTGCCTAGCAACCAGTCGGTAAACAGGAACCGCAGCGTCACAGTGCTTAATTCCCACCTTAACTCTGCCCATCTGGACATCTAATCAAGTCTGCGTGTGTGTGTTTACTTGAAATGCAACAGGTCCGAGGACTCACACAGCATCGCTACTGGTGGTGGAGCGTGGAACTGCAAATGTTGACTCAACAGTTTTGACTGTGCTATGTCGTAACAGGAAAGTCGTTCGAACCTATTGCAAAGCGGTTCCAACTCATTGATAAAGTCGTTGGAATGAACTGCAAAGTTGTTATAAAGTATTGGGAACGTCCAGAGATAACAAGTAATCAAGTAAATCGAGTACCGCGGTTTTTTAAAAAAATGCTTACGGTATTTTTTTCTGCCTTGAGTGGACACTTGTTGATGTGTCAGGAAGAAGTCAAACTAACCGCAGCAACAATTTTTAACACACCACCAACGCGACAAAAAGTCCAACTACAAAATTAACCTTACCAAATAATATTTGGACGTCACTTTGGTGGGCGTTTTATTTGAAGTTGCTCTCGGCAATGTGTCGCGCGCTCCAACGGCTAACTTGACTCATCTTATAGACTGTTTGGTCGCGCTTATTACCATCACAAAGTGTTGCAATCGACGTCAACAGCACAACTTTGTCCTGAAACAACATTAAAATAATTAAACGCTTCAAATTTTGTTGCCAGCGTTTAGCGGCGGCCATGCTAGCGGCTAACAGCGCTCAAGCGCGATAGCTGTCGGATTTTCAGCACACTTTTTGTCTCAAATCTCACTGATTTTCGAGAGCAAAATAGTGTACTGCTCTGTATAGTTCAAGTATAAATTGTTTTTAAAACGTTTTTCAAATTTAAATACATTTATTTCGAGTTGGTCACGCATCATTAAGAGGAACACGTTTTGCGTCTTCTGCAATAGCTCTTTAGCCGACCCCCAAACACCAATTGTCGTTATTCAAATATCTAATTATTTTATAGATATTATTCAAGTACCAAAATATTTGATACCTGCATCCCTGGTAAAGTGGCTCGACTGACGTATCTTGAGGATATGTTCAAGTCAACCGCTGCGCAGTTTCCCCAAATAAGTCAACAAGTTGTCAAAACAAACAAATAAAATGCAGCTACAAATGTCCACCCGCTGCTCCAGACGACGACAAGTATTGACGCAGTGAATGTCAGCAACGCTTCTGAGTGTGTCTTAAGTGGTTTGAGGGATTTTGTTCTTGTCAAGAAAATGGCTGTTGTTGAGCTCGTCCTCAAATTTGGAGATAAAACGGAAAGCGACGCAGCTCGTCTTGAAAAAGTCAAGAGTGCCCCCTGGTGGTGAAAACGCAAAACGCCCCGTGAACTGCGTCTTTCAAATGCACATTTACCTCAAAGGTATTTTATACATGTCCAAACGGAAACCAGAGTTCTAATAAATAAAAATTCTTAAGCCCGTCAAAATTTTCACGAGTGATTTAGGGTCGCCTGTGGATAAAATTGCTCCAAGTGGCATCGATGTAGGGCCATCTAAGTGATAGAGAAGAAATAATGCGTGAGGCTTTAAGCATGGTTGAAATGGTTGCACAAGTGATGGTTTGATTAAACGCATGACGAGAGTGGTTGATTTGGGGTCACTGGTTCATTATGGGTCACCTGTGACTGAAATTGATTGACTTAGGTTCACCCGTGGCTACAATTTACGCAACACTGATACATCACCAGTTCATGCATTGTTGTGAGAGTGATTGATTTATGGTGACCTGCTGATTAAACAATTAAACAAGTCATCGATTTAGGGTCACCAGTTCATGTTTCCTTTAAGGATTAAGGGTCAACTGAGATTGATTGATTTAGGGTCACCTTTGGATATTATCATACACCTGTTCATGACATTTTCACAAGCGCTATTAGTTCAGAGCCACCGCTCGACAAAATTACAGCAAATAGGGTCATCTGTAGACAAACTTTCCATCAGGGTGGATGGAAACTGTCAGTGAAATTTGTTATGCTTAATATTGATGCCATGACAGTGAGGATATTGATACCACAGTTGTCTCGAGTGATTCAGGGTCGAGAGAATTATAATTTACAAAAACAAAATTTAGAATAACAAACAAAAAAAATAATACAGCAGAATGGTGAAAATTTAAAAACCAATTAATGAATTCATTTAAAAATAACAAATAAACCAAGATCAATCTATGAAATTCTGAATATATTTTTTAAATTGCACTTTGAGATAATTCTATTACAGTACATTTGTTTTAATTCAACAATTACTAATTCTAAAAAAAAAGACATTTAATTAAATGAAATTAGTTTTTATATACACGACTGGGAAAAACTGCACTTAAATTCCATACAATTAATGTAACAAAAATTTTTTTTTTTTTTTATTAAATTCAATCTAAATACTATTATACATTTCCACCATAATATAGTCGTATATTTCTATTTCAAGTCCACCTTTTCATGATATTAATTGTAATATGTACATAACATGCACCTGCAGCAAATAAATGCCCTGGGCTACTATTTGTGCCAATACTTTGATTTAATAAAATGAACAAATAGTCTCATGATGTTGGATTGCAGGATTGAGGGGAAAGAAAGTACATGCATTGGATACGTTCTGTGGAAGTCAGTTGAAGAAGAGTTAAGTAAACAATGTGGGGAAAAAAGTATATTTCAGCAGGTTTGCGACAAATGATATATCCAGCGTTTATGATACATGATTGTCAAATGTTTATTTGAGAGAATCGCGTCAAACACTCAGTCCTTTCGCACGCTATCATTATAGACAAAAATAAATTACTTCAATCATAAATACAATTAAAGATTTTTTTGGTGCAGGAATATAATGACTCCCCCTTTTTTATTCAAAATAAAATCAAGTCAAAATGTGCAAGTAAAGAAGAAGGTGCGCTAAGTATTTAAACAACAAAAGTAATTCAAAAAATTAAATAATTTAAGGAGGCTTGATATGAATATTTATACATTGATTTTCACAAGAAAACAAAGACGCAAACTTCATCCGACGCAGTTAAGGCAAGTTCATCTTTTTTTGCGTCAAAACCAACGCAAACACAAAAGCAAAAAAATAAAAATAAAAAAATAAAATAAAATGCTTAAATGACGAATGGCGACGTCTTTACATTCCGCTAACATGCCAAGTATCTTGCACATGAACACTGACCGATCATTTTTAAGAGACAAAAAAAAAATAGTGAGGGCGGACAACCAATTAGGCCAAATAAAAAATGTCCTAACTTTTTAAAGCCCGCTCAGACTCAGGAAGATTCTCATTTTTTCAGTTACCATAAATCAAACACCACCATCTGCAAATGTGTTAACGTTAACCAGGAAATAGATTGCTCACTGACAAAGGAAAGGACAGAAAACAAATGCAATGCAAACAATTTAGAACAAGCCAAAGTTTTCATTCCAGTCACGTAACGCTACTTGAATATAATTGGCATTCATTACGCTCAAGTGCTAAAGTCGCGCACAATGTGAACACAGATGAGCAATTGACATTTTAAAAGAAAAAAAAACAAAAAAAAAATCACTTTTTACATGCATGATCACAGACCAATCATTTTTATCAAAATAAAAAAATAAAAGTGATTATGTAAAGAAAACAAGTTTTCTATTGTTTTTAAAAGCCAGCTAAGGCTATGGAAAAGGTTTTGCATTTTAAGTCCGCAGATTCCTGACTTAGCCATGGACAAGGAAGGCTTGCATGCTAACTGAGAGACAGACAAAAACATTGTGATGCAAAAAGTTTCACCTAAGCGGAGGCAAGTCGTTTTAGCAAACAAACTCTGCGACTTGAACTTCAACGTTGCTTAGCATGTTACAAGCCGCCCACAACATATTTATCTTTAAAATTAATACATAAAAACTTCATTTTAGAGTTTGCTAGATGGCGTGCGACTAGATGGATGACTTGCATATGATGTCACAAATTTGTGTTCTGTTTGAGTTGGACGAACAAACGAAAAATGGGATGCTGCCATGAAATCGACAGACACTTTTGCATTACTGCAGACTGCATCAAAGTCTCGACTATGAGTTTTCTAAATGGTCTGGTCTGATAAAGGGAAAAGTGCAAAATGTCTTGCTGAGTAATTATTAATAAACAGCGACCAATTACTTCGGATCCTTCTTGAACATGTTAAAACTGGTTATTAGCACGATTCAGATGCAAACAATTCAGCCGTGGGTTCAGAAATATACCTGGTCCTGGGAAAAGTACTTCTTCGCATCCCGTTTAGGCGGGCGGGTCTTTTTTTTTGCCTTTGTTGACTTCTCAAGTGCATGATTTGGACAAATGTGTCTTTGAAGTGGCATGCCGCTTCCTCAATGTACTGCATCGCCCCGATATGGCACTGGAGAACTCCAGAGGCAAATCAACAGTAATCCACACAAAAAAATAAAAATAGGTAGGGGGAAAAAAAAAAAAAGGATCCTCAACGTCATATTTACACCACAGATGATAGGCACTTATATCTTTGGTTGGACTATCCCAACATCATTGCAAGGAGAGTTTCGAAATCATTCTTGAAAGTCCGCCTGACAACACCGTGAGTCGTCACTGGGTGGTTTTATTTATTTTTTTCAGTTGTCACGTTACCTTAACGTATCTTCTTGTACCCTCTTAGCATTCTGACAATGTCACCTGCAAGACAAGAACAGTTCTAGTCAAGAGATGTGCTTCAGAATGGGTTGGAGATTGCTTCTGTGTTTTTTTTAGGTTTCTTTTGAAACCTACCTTCTTGGGGAAGTAATCGGGGCTGCTTTGCCGTAGTTTTACGGGCCTGCCCTTGATAACGGCGTAGCAGAACATGGTGATAACCATGACGAACAGGAAGTAGCTGGTGTGCATCAGGTGCAGGTTGATAAGGGAACGGTCATCCTGGTCATAGAAAAGTGCTTGGTTTACAACAGCCAGTGTAAAATGTAAAAAAAAAAAAAAAAAGAAAGAAAATTTTTGCATGTGACAGATGACATGACAGCAAGGAAACGTGTTAAACTTCGGGGTTCCACTTTCTGATAGGAAATAATGCCATGTGGATTTGTTCATTGAAGGGTCAACCTGTCATCGTCATAGAATCAGCATTTTTAGCGGTGGCACAAGTGTAAAAAGAAGCGCGAACCATCACGTGCCTTCAAGTTAATTAAAATTAAGTTCATTCATATAATTCATTTAAACATTAGTAAACAAATGTACATGTATTCATTTAACACATTTGACTTAATTAAAATGAAGTCAAATTCACAGATTAATAACATGTTTAAATGATTATAAACCAATTCAAATGAATACATCAAAAAGTATTACAATAAATATAAAAAAAAAAATATTTCTTTTTATGTCAGCATCTGCTTGGTAAAATTACTTGCATTGCTAGTTTCGTACCATTCCCGGTATCACGGAACGTTCCATTCGTCTTTCACCGTTAGCCACCTGTGGTGGTGGCATCGGCGCAAAACAAGAACAACTCTCATCTCTCATTGACTCACATCGGGCACAATGACGGTGAGCTTGGGGTTGAGGGCGTGGTACACCTTGCCCACGGCGCCCTTGTAGCACCAGAAGGGGTTGTAGTCCTGGCTGTACTTGGTGTCCGAGTCCCGCACGGTGGTGAATACTTTGTACCAGGAGGTGGCGTTGGTGTACGTCTCCGGCGTGCAGTGTGGCGGCTGCCTGTAAACAGTAACAAAAAAAAAAAAGTGTAAACGCAAATGCGTTTGTTGACATACAATATGGATGGCAGAAATATAGATGTTGCATGGGTGTGCAGCAAGTGTGTTGGTGCACTTACTTCATTAGCCTGCGAACCTTACTCCATTCACTTTTCAGACGCATCTAAATGTACACTTTATACATTTCATTTTTTTTAATAGATGGGGAAACTCACACTGTGACCGGAAAGATGTTGCTAGCCGCCGTGATGGTCATGCACGTGCTGAACACCACCTGCTCGCAGTGGCCGTGCAGGATGCAGTCATCGGCGTTCCAGGACACGGGCAGCGTGAATGTGATGTTGATCTCTTCGTGGGATTCCCGGCCTGAAAGGCAAATAAAAGGTCAACTCATTACATAGGGCGATGCTCTTCCAAGTCAAAATGTCTGCTGGAGGGGAGAAAAAGGAAAGAAGAAAAAAAAAAATGTCCCCTCTCTCTCTCTTACCAGATAGGCCGACCTGCTGTCCCAGAACGGTGGCGTACAGATGGGTGATGTTACGCGAATAGCCGCCGAAGGGCCGCTGGGGGTCCAAGGTGAGTGTGATGGGCACTGAGATGTTGACGGAGCCCGAGTCATCAGACAGCAGTGGCGTCGGCGTGCTAGGCCGCGCCTGCCCGATGGTCGCAGCCAAGCTCTCAGGCGTGGTGGACTCATTGAGACCGTGCTTGATGGTCTCATTCTCCGACACGCAAAAGTCTAGCTCGTTGTAGCGCAGCAGGAATGTGTTCCAGTCCTGAGGAATAATCATCCAGAATCCCCAAAAACATGTCTCAGTGCACACTTGGTACATATACAAAAGCGTTATTGCTCCTTGTGGCAGCTATTCATAATAACCGCCAAACACACACGGAACCGAAACAGACCCACCTCGGTCAACACTGAAGACTTGATCTCCTTGATCTTGAAGAAGTAGCCAATGGTGAGGAAGGCGATGGCCACAGCACTGACGCTGATCATAAAGATGACCAGTGGCGGCCGGTTGTTAATGTAGCTTCTCAGGTTCTCCAGAGGGTTCAACAGGTGTACCTGCTCAACAAACAAAGATGGGAGGCTCTGAAGCGTTCTAGTTATAGCTTCCCAAAGTCTTTGCACCACCAAAATCACTAATTTGGGGGAGGGGGAGGAGGGGAATCATCACCTTGCTTGCGATACCAAATTATGCATCGCTCAAGTTGTTGCTATACAACACCCACAATCACGTACAATAGGTAATTATTAATTAAACAAAAGCCAAAAAAAAAAAACAGCTTTCCATCATCCCAAAATTATCTGAACGAATGATTCAATAAATAAAAGTTTGCGCTGACTAAGCAGTGTAAAAGAAAAGACGTAACCTAATCTGAAATGTTGCTCACACCTATTTTCACCTCATTCCTCCAAATCAAAATCATGATGTTCAAATGCCGCACGGCTCCAAGATTAATATATATATAAATATAAATAGTAAAATAGTATAAATATAGTAGAAAAATATTGATGTATCCAAGTACAAAACCCAAACTCAGTTTTCAATACGATGTTCGGAAAGGCACTTTGGTCATGCAAACAACTGTAATTATGTTTTAAATACATAAACCACGTTGTTACGTACAAATTGTTAAATGTTAGTTGTTGTTGAGGCGCATACTGTCCACCTTGTGTGCTCGGCTAACGCTTAGCTCTTTCTGGCCCTGTGGCAACCGCTCAAAATGCAACCCCATTTCAACTATCGGCCCATTTGAACAGTCGTGGGCTAAATTAATCGACACTCACCATTTTCTCCGGCGGGCGCAGGTGGCGGGGAGGTCCGTGAAATCGCTAGAAAATGAAAGCCAACTGTTTAGCCTAGCCTAGCTCCAATGCTAGCTAGCTAGCTCGCTCGCCCACCCACCGCCGGCGCCGCCAAGCAAGTCTTTAGACTCCCCGCGGAAAAGCTACTCGCCCCGGAATGGGACGCTGAAAAACAACCGACGGTGGTGAGTGGAGATAAGTCCAACAGCACCACGTCCCATTCTTGTCTTTTGTCTTTGCGTGTGTTTATTCGTAGTTTAGGTCAGCTAACGAAACATTTGGAGCGCTCAGTGCCGAGCCGACTCCGCCCATCCGCAGTGCGCGTCTCTCGTATCGAGCGCTCCTGACGTCACGAGTCTGCCACAAAATGTTGGAAAACATCAGTTGGTTCTCGGTATAAATTCCCAAAAACGAAGTTCCTTACGTTTGGAAAATGCCCAACAATCACAATAAAATCAATTTATCACAAGTACAACGAAAATGAGTCGTCCGCAAGGTGCCCGGAATCAAAAATATAAAACAAGTAAATCAGACAGCTAAAAACCTAGGATATTAAACTGCACCGTATATTTGTTGCAGCTTGAATAGGAACCACCGCGGAATAAGAATAAAGCAGTTCCCATCAATTGTCATCATCCTGAACCGCCCTCTGCTGTCGACTGAAAGTCGAAGTTCTCTCAGGCTCGCATTGGGAACGTCACGTGGCCAAACCCAGAAAACAAGTGAGGCAATAAAAGTAAGTAATTGGTTCACAAAAAAAAAAATACAAGAGAAAATGCAATTTAGTAATTTGGTCGCAAAATTCAATAAAAATCTAAATCACTCCTCGGAACTCAAAGTACAAACTACAAATCAAAGTGTTTCATTCAAAATAAGTCAGTCCCATGTTAACATGAGGTAAATAAGCAGTCCTTTGTTCACAAAAAGGAAATGAAAAGTCCAAATCAGTGTTTTATTTTAAAAAGTTAATTAAAAAAAAAAAAAGTCCCTTGTACACAAAGGGAAAATAAAAAGATTAACTGCTTTAGTACTAGTAGATCAAAGGCCTTTGTTCACAAACCAAGACAAGTGTCGAATCCCGACATCATGAAGCAATGCAATGACATCACCCAACCAGAGACCGCGATGTAATTGCACATCATCTAATCATAGAGTAAAGATGCAACGTTGGCTTTTGTTGGTGTCCGACCAGACAGCAAGTTGTGCATTCTTTCACTTCTGGCAACAACTTGATCAGGTTTTGAAAAGATGCAGAGCCAGGAAGGTGCGGCGACCAAGCCCGAGGCCCATGAGGCTCCCCAAGCCGGCGTGGCCGAAGAACCCATGACAGCCCAGCGAGTCATGCGCTTGCATCTCGAGCTGCTCTCCTTCTTCACCGACCTCCAGACGGCGGCAGACGCCAAGCAGTCGCTGCGGTGGACCAAGTTCGAGGAGGCCCTGCGGCTGCGTATGGAGCGCCTGGATAACTCCAAGGAGTTCAGCAAGAATAAACTGCAGGAGATCAAGGAAGGCTGGGCTGAGGCCGCCACCAAGAGCACGCTGCCCGACCTCCTGGACGCCCTGAACGGTCAACAAGCGCTGTGCTCTGAAATGATGAACCACAAGATGAACCTCATCGCCTTGCTGCAAAAGAACTGGATGGATGGCGACGAGCGCCACTCCATTGACCTCCGCAAGCAGACGGAGGCCCTGGACTTGATGATCGAGCGCATGGACAAGGTGAGGCGCATGACCATGGCCAACAAGGAGCTGGCACATATCCAGAGCCCGCACGACGTCTTCTTGACGCAGAGCCTGCGCGAGTGGGAGGGCTACCAGACGGAGCTGCGGGCCCGCCGCAAGGAGTGGCTAACCCAGAGGAAGCTGGCCATGGAGGAGTACGAAAATGCCATGCCCAAGTTGGAGCTGGCGCAGGAGGAGTGCAACACTTCCAAGCGCTCCATCGACATGAAGCTGATGGAGCTGGAGCGCGAGCAGGAGGAGATCAAGGGCAAGCGCAACGTGCTGGAGGCCCGGAAGCTGAGCTGCGACGAAAAGCCTGAGGTCATCTACCTGTTGCGCAAGCGGGTCAACACGCTCAAGGTGCAGCTCAGCGACATCATGAAAAATATCCAGATGGAAGAGGAGAGCTTCCAACGCCGTGAGCAATATCTGCTGGATGACATCCGCCACAGCATGGCGCAGCACAAGCGCATCCAGAAGAAGATCAAGCATTTCGCCCTGTCCGACGCGCAGACCTTCGTGGAGATGTCGCGCATGCTGGTGGCCGAGGTGAAGCTGCTGGCTGAGAGCGCGCTGGCGGCCGACTCGCACCTCTGCGCCCACCTGGGCCTGACCTGGGAGCGGCCCGTCGCCGCCATGGAGCGCTGCTACCCCATCCAGCCGCAGGACAAGTTTGAGATGGCGGCGCAGGTGTATGCCGAGAGTGTGGCCGAGGTGGACGCCAAGACAATGGCGGCCCTGCTGGGGCTGCTGTGCGACGAGCTGGGCTTCTTGATGGACAACAGCGAGCATCTCAGCTTCCTGTACAACGAGCGCCGCACGGCCGAGAAGCTCCTAGGCCTGCTCAACGCGTTTGACTTCTACGACGACGACCTCAACAGGCTGGCGGCGTTCCTGCTCAAGTACGAGGAGCAGCACCGAGAGCAGGCCTGCCAAAATGACGGAGACCTGACCGGCGCGACGGTGGAACTCATCCATCCCAACAACGTCCTGCCAGCGTTTTTGAGCTTCGTCAGCTATCGCGTGCACTGCATGAAGAGCTCAGCGCTGCGCCATTACCTGGACTGGGACGCAGATGCGGATAAAGCCTTTTGGGAGAGTATGTCCAACATCATCCCAGAGGACAAGCTCAGAGTCTGGGACGCCGCCGAGATCGCCTTGACGCAGTATCTGGCCGTCCTGGAGGAGAACTCGGAAATATTCCAGAAGAATCTTTCTTTGGAGGAGGAAAACAGGGAGTTGCGCAGGCAGCTGTCATACGAGCATGACGTTAGTGCTTTTCTGCTTAAGGGCTTCCTGGAAGAAAACAGTTAAAGTGCTTTATACATTTCACCAATTCTGACAAAGGCAAGTTGATGTCTTGCGATGCGGTTACATTTCAGCTCACGCAGATACCGTATGTGCACATCTGTGCCGGGTGTCATGGTGACGAGAACATTTGCCCAAGTCGGTAAATTTGAACTGGAAGACGCACTGTTCTGGATGTGTGTGAATTTTATTGATAAAACCTCGACTGCGGATGGGCCAGGCTAATTCATTTTGACGGATACAAGCCAATCTAAGCAAAAAGCAATTTTTTTTTTGTAATTCAACATTCTTATAAAATAAAAATGGTCTCCCTCTTATGACAGTCATTAGTTTTGTTTTTCCTCATTCTCGTAAAGTCCTTAAGATTTTTTTTATTAGATTTTTCCTCATAAAATTGAAAAGAAATCTCAAAATCAAGTCCTGCGAGTTATTCTTGAGTTCGTAAAAGTTCATTCATTGAATGACAAGATTTTTGCTCTCATTTCATCGTGACATTTTAATAAAAAACAAAAAAAAAAAACAAACAACACTTTTGCTTCACACCGGCTTATTTCTCATCTCATGATTTAAGTTAGAAAAAAAAAGTCCCAAATTAGAGTGTAGGTAGCCATAGTATCCTACCTCCCGTTGCTTCATTACTTGAATTACCACAGCCAATCACAAGCCTTCAGGAGGTTACCATGATGACACATCAAAGCCGTGGCGTGACAGCTTGAACTGAGGAAAGAACAAGTGTTTCTTTTTTTTTTTTTTTTTTTCTTTTTCTTTTTGTAGTTAGCAGGGGGCGACCACGCGCCTCTTGCGGATGCACTCCCAGATCCAGCCGGGCGTCACCCGCTGGGCCCGGCCACAGCCCTCGCTCTCGCGCTCATCGGCTAGCGTGTGGGTGGCCGAGGAAGCGTCGTAGTCAGCCACCAGGTCGCCGTCGTACGCCACGAAGTAGCGCCGCAGCTTGGCGAAGTCACCCACGCCGGAGGGCAGGAAGAGTTTCACGCCGCTGAAGATGTCTAGAAGAGTCTACCGCCCCAAAAAAAAAGAAGAAAGTTTTTCTAAAAAAGTGCCAGCGTGGTCGGAAACCAGCAAGGAGCCAACCTTGTCGTCGTTGGACTCGAGCATCTGCGGGGGAGGAGCCGGCGTCGCTGTCAACTTCGCCGTTCTAGCGTGTCCGTTGCTCTGCACACTTTCGCTCTTCCTCACCTGCAAGTCAGAATAAAGACAGAAAAACGTCCAAATTGCAGTGCAGAGTTCAGTTTTCGAAATGCGTGACACGCATGCACGAGTTGGTACCTTTTTGGGGGCGGGAGGTTTGTCAGCGGAGGAGCTCGGCTCGGATTTCACCGCCTTGCGTTTGGCCGGGGTGCTGTTACCTGCAGACATAGAAGAGAAACAGAGCATGCTGATGAGACGATCATTTAAATCAGAAGGTACGTAAATGTATCACTATTTAATTGACGTAAAACAATCCAAGTTTGTAACATTTGCTTTATAAATGGCTAAAAAATGATCGCCTTCTTTTTAAAAACCTCCCAATGAGAAATTGCAATTGATAAAGCCACAAAAATTTCAAAGATTCAGTAAATAAAAAAAAAAAAAAAAACGACTCACTTGTCTTCTTGAGTGGCACGGGCGAATTGCCGCCGCTGTCTCCTTCCGACTCGGCCTTGTCTTGGCCGGAAGGTCCCGCCGTCACTTGGAAGTCGCAGTTCTCCTTGGAGATACGATACAGCTCCTGGCGGGACGACAGAAGGACACGCGTCAAAACTGCGTCCGAATCGAGATGAGATGAGATGCGGCGGCGGCGGCGGTGTACTTTGAGCTGCGGCAGGTTGGTGGCGCTCTTCCAGTCCTTGTCGTCGCGGATGCGCGTCATGCGGGGGAAGCGGATGGAGATGCCGTCGGCCGTGTGCATCTCCGACTTGGAGAACTCGGCGCCCGTGATCTCCCACACGGGCGCTTGCTGAGGACCAAACGGGAAGGATTTGTTCCCACTCAGCCAGATTCACTAAGCAACTTTTTGGAAATCAACGTCTTTGATTTGATCTTTTTTTTTTTTTCCAACAAAATACTTTTGGGGACGTGTTGAACAAACAAATGAAGTTTATTTAGCGAGTACAGAAAAAATTGTTCCGTATTTGCCGCTCACTCATCATTCAACACAAGCGTGACTCACCTCGGGACTGCGGATGAGGAAATCCGGGTAGTAGTTCTTGACGATTTTCAGCCAGCCGGGGATTTTGCTGGGGTCCTACCGAAACAACGCGCATGCAAACGACGACGAATGAGATTGGGTTGCATGAGCGGACGGGAGCGCGCTGTCGCCGACCTTGCTGATTTTGACGACGTCCAGCTCTTTCTGGAGGCGAGCCAACATGGCGTCGTCGTAGCCGCCTGAGCACTTGGTGACCGTGCACCACTTCTTGGAGTCGGGGTCGTAGCAGCCCATCAGGAAGCTGGACATGATGCCTCCTAACATGGAGACACGCACAAAGTGATAGTATCATCTTCTCATGCCAAATGTTTCCAATAATGCTGATAAACATTCAATGTTCGTTTTCCATGAAAACCAGGGGTTATTTTTTTTCTTTTTAGTAGGGGGACACCCGCCTGGCAAAAAAGCATGCTGGCATACGTGTCCTAAAAGTCTTAATTAATATCGTCTCATACGCCACCTTGGCGATAAAGTGGGAAAATGACGTAAGGCTTCACAATGGTGGGAGAAAAAGACTCTGCAGCCATTTGTGCTATTGAACGACACACAGACGCACGCACCGTTGGAGCCTTTCCCGTAGAAAGCGCCCAGCACCACCAGGTCGGCCGTGTCGGCCATGGCGCCCTCATTCAAGTAGTCCTTCTTCACCTTTAGCCAGTGACGCTTTCCCGGCTCGTACGAGCCCTGGTGATTGCGCAACACGCACACGCACACACACGATCACGACGTGAAGTCAGTCTCTGTCGATTTGCTCACAGGCCAGAAAAATGAATGTCTGACCTTGACGTCTTTGAGCACGAGGCCTTCCAAACCTTCTCTGATGACTCGAGTGATCATGTCAGCCAGGTCTCCTGCACGCTACGCACACGTTGACACACATTTAGCATGCAGGTGACGTCTTGGGTGGTCGTCGCACTCCTTACCGTGACGTGCTTCATTTCTGAGAAGAGGATCCGGTTGGTCACCTCCACCATGTTGTCATGCAGGAACTTCCTGCGCTCGCACAGCGGCCTGCAGACGGTGTTACCATTTTATTTGGATTTTTTAAAATTAAATTGATTTTATTATCAAAGTTCCTTTGCAAGACTTTTTTTTACTAAAATTTTTTAAAACAACAATTTCAGGTTAACATTCTCTCAAACCTTGTGGGACCTTCAGAGATCTTTCACTTCAGCTTTTATTTTTTTATTAGCAAACCGTGCCATAAAATTCATTCACTTTTGTAATTGCCATTAAAAAAAAAAAAAAAGAAACACGCAAATAATGGCGTTTGCCCACATTTTATTTGACCATTTGTTTACATGAATCTTATGTTCTTACCGTTCCATGAGGCTTTTGCCATTGAAGTAGATGCAGTCAAAAACAAAGAGGCAGACGTTGGCGTCTTGAAAGGCGGCTTTCTGAAGGACAAAAAAATAAAGAAAGAAAATAAAAATAAAAAAAGACGACCATGGCTGGCTGGCGTGGTCCTATTTGGCGACACTTTTGACCTTGTGCACGCCCAGTGTTCCGAAGGGAAGCGGCTTGCTGGTGTTGGTGTCGATGAGCAGCACCTCAGCGTCCAAAATCATACTGTGGCCACCAGGGAACGCCTGCGGGATGTAGTCCTTGAAGTGCGCCACCTGGAGACAACCCCCCCCCCCAAAAAAGCACTGTGTATTGTTGCACTCCGCCATGTAACCTGCAAAATGTAAACTTTCTGACGCAACTAGACACTTCTTGTTGTTGTTTCATCTTCAATCCGGAAGGATTCTACAGTCCAAATTTTTGGGGAGTGTGGTGTTGGAACACTGCGGATATTTTGTTAGGAATATTTTTGATTTTGTCAGGAAGGTTTGCATCCCGGCAAAAACAAAAATGTGCCACCAGAAAGACTCGGAAGAAGGATAACATTTCCTTTATCTTTTTATTATAGTTTTTCTTCCTTTAAAAAGTTTTAAGTGACAAAATAGCAACATCTTAAATTTGCTCTTCCAAGTTGGATGTGGACATCATCATCAAACGTTCTTGCAACTGGTTGGTTGCGTCCAAATCTTGTCAGCTAACCACAAGCCGCGGGAATGACATGCCAAGCGAGTCATTCGTACTTGCTCGCTCATTTTCAGTCTGTCTGTAAAAACGGATGACACCTGCCCGTAACAAATTGAAATACTTGGCATTTCTGCTCGTGTGTTTGTGTAGCGGTTTGCTTAATCTCGCCAGTATAATGTCAACGGAGATTTTGTCCCGAAGGTGACGCAACTAATTTGTATAGAAAACTTGACAAAGCAGTGGTTGAATTCCGCCTGTCTTTCTGATTGAACGTTTTCGGCTAATAACGTTAAGATTTTATGTCCTATAGCACCCTCTAGTGGCCATATTGTTATGTAGTAGCCTGGAGTGTTCCCTGCCTCATGCAGAGAGAGCAAATGTTGATAGATCCTTGTGGGAAATGTCCCACTGTGAGCATCTCTCGAGGCCGCTAATCACATAAGAGCTCAAACTGATCACTGCGCATGCATGTGTGTGTGCGTGTAGGCGACTGACTTTGTGCGGCAACACAGGTTTGAGGCTGCGGCTGAAGTAGCTGAAGCTGTCGCCGCTCTTGTGCACCTGCACACGCTCGCCGTCGTACTTGATCTCCGAGTACATGCCGTTGGGGCACTTCTTCATGGCGTACTCGATGGATTTACATGCCTCCGCCTGGGGATGTGATTTTTAAAAAAAATGGTAAGTGTTCATGAGGAGTGGGCTCCAAAACAGGGGCACAAGCGACATGTGTAATTACTTCGACTTAAAGAGACATCTTATCCGAGAGGAGGGTAAGGTTAGTGTGACAATGGACCACTCCAGCAAAGTGGAGACTGTGGAGTATAAATCTGTTGCATCATCAACACAGGACTGAAGGGGGCGCTGCAGCCAAGCAGAGACTGCGGAGTGCGACTCACCAACATGGGCTGAACAGGCGTCATGAGCGAGGCCTCCACCGTCAGCAGCTTCCTGGGCCCGGAACCGTCCGACGCCTCCTGCTGGTTCCTCAGCACGCGCTCGATCACGTCGCCAAGGTTGCGGGAGGCCTTGAAGGCGTCGTAGGCGTTGGGGTCCACCGCGTCCAGTCTGCTCACAGAAAGTCAATTGTGAGGGAGAAGCTGATTGTTCGCCGGACGTGAAACGATCGGTCGCTTACACGTGCTTGGCCCCGGCGTTCATCTTCAGGTCGTGCTTGATGAGGCGGATGATGCCTTTCAGGTCGTTGCTGGTGCACCTGAGGACGAGGAAAGTGAGACATTAGCGAGGCAAAGCTAGCGAGGTGGCGCTAGCGCGAGCTTACTTTTTGCCGATGTCCTCCAGCTCGGCCTGCTGCTCGTCCTCCTTGGTGAGCTGCGCCAGGCGGGTGAGCGACGCGTCCACCTCCTGGATGGTCAGCAGGCTCTTGGCCGACGGCGGGAAGGCTTTGCTCTCATCGAAGAACATGCGAACCGTCTCCGACACGTCGCCCTGTTGTGAAAACCACAAGAGGGAGGCTCACCTTTCAGCATTCGTGTGATTGTTTCGTAGGCCAACACCAAGAGTGGAAATCGGGGTTTGGTCAATTAAAAATTGATGGACTGACTTTTAAAACAATTGTGGGTTGCAGATTTTTTTTTTTTTTTAATCAACAGCTCAATTGGTTTTCAAAACTGTTAGTTGGAGGCCTCGAGTGATTGCTAGTCTCATCATTCCCATGTTAACAGATGAACGCATACGAATAGTGTGACTGCTCATTACACATTATACATTATTGAATATCAAATAAAGACACGAAAAGGTTTGTGCACACAAGAGGGGTGTCAGAGTAAATGCTGAGAACAGAGCACGCTAGCAATCCGGATTCAAGGTGTGTATTTGCATCAGTCTACAGACCTTCTCCAGATCTCGCACCATGTCGTCCTGGTTGCAGCGGAAAATACGGCTGAAGAGTTTGACGATCTGCTTGTCGTTGAGGTTGTACACGCTCTTCACCACGCCAGGCAGCAGCAGTTTCACCGTCAGGTACAAGTCGCCGTGGAATTTATCTACACAGGACGGGGGCGAGAAAACACAAATTGACACCGCCGCCAAACGGCGCCGCGCTGCTTTTCTCATGGTGTTCGACCTCCGCCGGTGCCCTTGCGCAGGAACTTCTCGATGATCTGCGTCTTGCTGTTGTAGCTGTTGTTTTCGGCCACCATGGCGCACAGCTTGCGGAACTCGCGGAACAGGCAGTCCTTGTGGTGCGGGTCGCACAGCTGCGTGGCCAGAGCGCTGCCCTGCTGGGCCTTGGCGGGCGACGGCGACGACAAGGGCGAAGACGAAGACGAGGATGCGCCCGCTTTGGCCGCTGGGTGGGACGCACAAGGAGAAAGCTAACATGTTAAATATATATGTTAAAAATAGCCGTATGTGGACAGGGGCACACCCGTAAATAGCAAAGAAGTCTTGAAAATGGGGGAAATAATGCCAATTTGCGTTTTCCATCAAAAACAGGTGGGAAGAACGCAGTAAAGTGCCAAAGAAATTAACGAGTGGCGTGTTGCCTACCAGTGAAGCCCGAGAACTTGCGCGGCGCGTTGAGCGATGCTGCGGCGTCGGCGAGAGGTGATGTCAGCTTGGCCGATGTGTTCGACTTGGCCGGCGTCTTCTTCTGCGGACTCGCCTTCACTTTGGACATCAGGTCTGCAAACGAACGCACACTTGTCGTCCATTTGTTTTTGTTTTTTTAATTAATTTTGTGAGCAAATCATTTTGAATTTCTATTATTAAAATTATTATTTGCAGTTTTTGGGAGGAAGAAAAAAGAAAAAGTTTGAGAAGCGGCGACTCCCGACATTTATGGAGCGTGCTTTCGGAAAGGTACCCGAGACGTGTCGATTGATGAGCTCCTTGTCCTCGTCCTGCAGCTCCTCCCAGCCTTCTAAGTCGGTGATGTCCTCAATCTTCTTGGTGGTGGCGCGGGCGCGCTCCAGCTTGTCGAACATGCACTTGACGTGGTACCACTCCTTCATCTCCCCAGCCGACTCGCTGAAGGGGTTCGGCACCACCTTACCGATGCGCGTCATCCCCTTGGCGATCTTGTCCTTGCACTTCTTGCAGCCGGCCGTACCGCGCTTGGCGTACTCCACCAGGAAACGCTGCTCCGCCATGCCGTCGGGCGCGTGCGAGGAAAGTGGGAGGCCTCCGTGACGCTCGAGATGGCGGTGGAATTCAGGAGGCGGGGCAACGAGGCGCGCAAAGGACGTGCAGGCTGGGAAGAGCCGAGGGATCCGGGGGCGAAGGCAGACAGTCTTCCTAGCTAACAAAATGATGCACCTCGGCATCAACACTTGCCACTTGCAACTTGAGAAAAAGAGAGAAAATTTAAGGAATAGTTAGTAGAGGTCTAACGATTCATTGACAGCGAGTCGATAAACAAATTAATAAATAATTACTATTGAAAGTAAATTAATTCAATGAATTCAGTTTAAATACCTCTCCTAATATACAATTTTAAACCCTCAAAATTATATCTCAAAAATGGTACTTTTTTTTTTTTTTTAATCTGATTATTCAATTCATGCACAAAATAATAGACAGTTTAATTGATGACTAAAATAATCAATCAAAAAAATAAAAAAAGTTTGGATTTCTTTATTTTTACTTTCTAGAAACAGGATTATTCACAAAATGTTAAAATATTCATAAATAAGGTTTGTATCACTTTTAGTAAAAAAACTGCATTTTTTACTATTAACGAACAAAGGAGTAATATTGTTTTGCCTTTATTGTGTGTGACAAAAAAAAAACGTTCACACAAAGTAAAAATCATCAAATTCAAATGACTGACTTGGATTTATTTTTAAAACGTTTTATGAATATTTTACTGTTTGATTGGTTTCTCCTTTCGATTATGCACACAGACTGAGATTTGCACCTGAACCTTTTTTGTTAAACAAAGAACTTGGATTGGATATTCTCTTGAACTGTTTTTGCAAACATGGTCTTAGTACATCTTTTGTCAACAAATGACCATCTTTTTACTCTGGATGCATTACAGACGTAAATGACACTTTTCACTGCGAAAGGAATTCCGCCGTTCACGCCTCAATTCTACGGAGAATGACACTTGAGACTTTAAAGAGTTTTCTCCAAAACCAATGCAATGTTAATTTTTGTTGATTGTCGTTTCGCAGTGGTAAAAGTAGACTAATGCGTGTTAGGAAACGAACGCTACCAGAAAGCGAATCGAATGTCATTTCAAGTGGTTGGAATATTTAAGAATTCGCGACGTGTAAATTCAGCGAGTAACTAGGCTAGCTAGTGGGCTAGCTTTTTAGCCACGCCGGACCAGGCTGTCCATACATTGCTACAAACAACAGTCTGTTTCTTTCTTTCACACAAAGTGCAAGACGAACAACATTTAGAAAACCACAAACGGCGATTGTACCTTGCAAAGTGTAAGAGTGAGAATTAAATTGAGGCTCGGTAGCAATTGTTGTGGCCTCCTGGGCAGTCAAGTCGTCGGTGATTTTGGTTTGCTCACTTCCGATTACAGAGTAAAGGCGATCAGCCAGGGCTTCGTATGATGATAAAACCTCACAGGTGAATGTTTTGTATGTCTTAGATGTGTATTATTTTATTATAAAATGTTTAGAAGGGCCATAAAGCGTGGCAGATATGTCCAAAATAAGTAATTTATGAAAAGATTCGTAGTACATCCGGTTGGGCTTGCTCGACAACACTAGCTTGGCGTTATGAGAACTTTTTTTTTAAAGGGGCTCAACAATAGCGCAGTGGCGCATGCGCACAATGGAATGATGCGCGGGGGCTGCTGCCATTTTGGGCCGGTACAAGCATGAACATTTCTGAGCATTTTTTTCCATTTCTTTGTCGTCGTTGTTTCTCAACAAATGACTTTTTTTGTCTTTCACTATTCATGAAAAAAAGACTGCTTTAGATTTTTGTGAATTAGGGATACAATTTTGATTATTTATTATTTGGTTATTATTGATTATTTGGGGGAGGGGATGAAGTCAATACTGTATGAAGTAGAGAAAGTTTAATTTCCGTAGAAAATACAACAAATTCATATGATAAAAAGGCATTTTATTTATAAGAATAACCATGAGAAAAGAGGCTTATGCTTCAAGATAAAAAAAAGCTGTAATATGTAAAAGATAGGATATGAATAAAGGACATTCTTGCATGAATGCTTTACAAGAAAAAAAGCCAGATAAGATTAAATTATTTATTTTTTTGAGAATAGATATAATTTGGACAAAATGAATTTATGAGAAAAGTAAAACAATTTACATGCATAAAAGAGTAGTGTTCTTCACGGAACAAATTGTTTTACAAGAAATAAGTTAGGCGTATAAAGTAGCAGATGCATTTTATTATTATTATTATTATTTACAAGCAATAAAAAAAACGTTAAAAGTCATTTGTACAATCAAAGTTTAATTTTCGGAGGGGGAAAAGGATTTTAAAAAAGACGGATAAAATCATGAGGAAAAAGTACAAAAAGAAGGTATAGATCGCACATGAAGGAATTTGTATTTTATTTAACAAGAAAGAATTGTAATATTCCAGCAAAATATTGAAAGCTGTCGCGAAAAAAAAAAATACAAGAATAATGGTGAATTTTACGTGTAAAAGGCATACTAGTGTGATGCTAAAATGAGACGTTCCATCACAAGAAAAGAAACGATTCCACAAGGTCTCCAAGCTTAAGTTATGTCTGTATTCCACGGTGTTAATGTACCCAGAATCCTTTTTGACGAGATCTGTGACTGTCAAGAACCTGCCATGTCAAGCTTTCGCTTTCCTGATGTGTCGTGTTTGGAGCGACTCCACCACTTGAGGTCCAACTCGGCTCGGATCAAACACGGCTGAGTAAGGTCAACACATGACACTTCAAATGTTTCTTTTTTTATTTGAGTTGTGTGAATGTCGGTGAGCAGCTATACACGCATCCACTCATGCAACTTTTTCTTACCCGCCTGGAGGACTTGATGAGGGTGGCGGAGCGTAGAGCGGGTCGGCCGACGGCGCCTTGGGCAAGTCGCTCCAGAAGGACTCGGGTTCTGGGGACGTGACTCCACGACACGCCCAGACCGGGCAGCACCTCGCCCTCCTCGCTCCTCGTCACGTGATTGGTCACCTGCGGACATGGCGCTCACAACTGACTGACTTCCTACGTGAGCGTGCGTGTGTGTAGCCTCACCAAAGCAGCTATGTTGAAATCCTTGGCCATGGTCTTGAGGCCGATGGCCACTTGGCTCATCATGTACATGCCTACACACAATATTGTGGACGAGGGAAAAAAACAAAAGAGTCATGTGAAAAATAATGAATAAATACAGTCATATATACAGGTTATATTACACAAAATGAGAAAAAAAAATTCGGGCCTCTTTTTTTTTTTTTACAAGAAATGGAATATGAAATAAACGTGCAATTTTTAGAAGCAAAAATTTGAAAAATCAAAAAAAAATCTGGAATTATGTCACGCCTGTACAAACAATTCTTGAATAAAATGAGGAAAGAATGCATAACATTACGAGAAAAAAAATGGGAAACTAGCTCGTAATATGAGGACCTGACCAAAAATCGACCAATATTTATGCTTTCAAAAATTTTCCTTTTTTTGGTTTCTTTTTTTCTTTATTGTTGTGTCAAGGCGCCCAAAAATTAATTATTTAATTCATTACATTTTTTACAATTAACAATATGATTATTTGGTTATCAGAATTTTATTCAGCCAATAATCGAAATCGGCCTAAAAAAATCCAAACTGGTCAAGCCCTAATGAATGTTTACGATTACGAATAAATTATTAAATGCAGACGTATGAGGAATTCAGTCTTGGATGTGCCTTTTGACGACACGCCAATCAATAAAAAGTTGCTGGTTGAACTTTTGCACTTTGTGATATTTGCAGCAGTTGCAGCTTCCAGGTGAGGTTTCTCAACTTTAAATTTAGACATGGAATTTCCCAGGCGCTCACCTTCGTCATGCCTACTTCCCAGCAGAGGCGCGATGACGGCCGACACAGAGTCCACGATCAGCGCCTTGACGGAGCCGCCGTTGTTGCTCGCCTGCTACCGCAAATGTGACAAACATCAACTTCTGACGCCTCGCAGAGGCTCGTGACGGGTTGCACGCGCACCTGCCGAAGCCCGCCGCCGAGACGATACAGACAGTCGAGCAGGGAGAAGATGTCAAACGCACGGTGCACGGAGATTCTCTGCAGGGCTTCCATCTGCCAGCCAAAATGACACCCGAGTTTCACAAGCGTTTTATGAGGCGTCGCTCATTTGACAGCGGCTACAAAAAGTCGACACACATGCCAAGTTTTCGTGACATGAAAAAAAGGAGATCGAGATGAAACATTTCAAACCTTTTCCCATCAATGTGACTTATAACGTACACGTACGTCAATTGAAACAAAAGTAAATAAATAAAAATAATATCACGCAGTTACATAAGTGCGCAGAGCCTCATAAGTGAGGATGTGGCCATGTTCAGAATGAACCAATCACATTCAAAGCCATGTTAAAGTGGAGTCAGCACACACCTGCCACCAATCAGTGTCTTGGATTGACCCCAAGGAAAGTGGACTTGTTCTTGTAGGCTTTTCCAGACGGGTACATCAAACAGAAGGCGCAGGACGTACAATTTCCAAAGCATTAAAATTGCAACGGAACACCTTGAAGTCATCGCAATTGGATAAAATATGGCACAACAGTGAAACTGGTCCGGCTGCCAGCAACACAGAAGGAGCTGCAGGAATTTCTGGCAAATACTGGCTGACAACAATCTTCCGACTTCTTTGTATGTCTGGGCCTGAGTCCACATGGAGGGAATTCTGAATTCCAAACAGTAGTCAGTGTTAGCATTCTGATTGACAGCAAAATTATGGCAACCAACGAGAACAGCTGAAGTTTATTCGGGTTACTGTGAGGCTCGTTAAATGGTGGCAGGTGTGTGCTGACCCCCATTTAACATGAGTTTGAATGTGACTGGTTCATTCTGAACCGTTGTTTATTTTTACTTCCCATCTCCAAAATATTTTTCCCAATTATTCTTTAGCTTTCGGCTCAACTTGAGGCGGTCGCTGTTCTGCTGCTCTTCTGGTATCTACGATGTAAATGTGTTTGAATTTGTGCTCGGATTTCCTGCTAATTTATACTACACCATATGAAAAGCACTTTGTTGTGAAATGCGCTATATAAAGAAAGTTGGATTTGATTGTATTGATTTGGTGACCTGCTCGTCATCGCTACTTGTTTGAGTGCGCAGCATTTGGCGCAGGCGTCCCGCCGACAGCCCCCCCGTGGTGTCCACATAGATTACGTTTTGCCTCAGGTGGTGCGACACGTGCGCCGCCATGCCCAAACACACCTGAAAACACACGGCAAACACCATTCGTACGCTCGTGGAAAATACATTCATATCATTACAAGAAAAACAACTAAAAAATATAGATATTTTCTTTCATGACATTTTTCAAGTAGTGAGTGTTGGTGAAGATTTGCCCTCATGAGAAATGATTAGTAATATTAATGGAAATTGTAATTTCATGAGAATGTTTTATTTGTACTTTTTTATGGCAAAATGAAATCATCAATGAGCAAAAATTATATGACAAAAAGGTTGCAATATTATAAGAACTTTATAAGAAAATATGTCATATGAGAAAAATAATAAATCTTGGATATTGATTTGATACTTTTTAGAATGTGTTTTTCTCCAGGTTATTTTTGAAGGTCCTAATACTATTTCAGAGAAAACAAATTAGATTATCGGATTTTTGGGAAAAATGTGAGCATTTTTTTTTCTTCGCCAAAAATGAAACAAACAAATATGAGGCAAAAAATGTTGTTTTTTTTTCCCTCCCATTTTATATCAATTTCTTAGAATTTTGTGCAAACAAAAATGTATTTAGAAAAAAAACCCAACAAAAAATAAATAAAACAGCACATTTAGTACCACTTCAATTGGACTGAAATATATTATATATTTTTTAAATTGATCCGAATTGTTGCAAAAAAATGCCAGGTGATTTAAAGATTTGCTTTGTGATGCGTTGACTGGCCTGAGTTTTGCCACTTGCAGGCCCTCCTGCCAGCTCTGTGATCTCGCCCGTGTACACGCCGGAATCCAGCAGCTCGTCCAGGCTGAGGAGAAACAAGACCAACACTTGACCAAGAATAAATTCTGCCCTACGTGAAGTTACGTTTTGCAGCTTTACCAACAACAACATTAAGCTAGAATGTTTTTTGTGAAATGCGCGAAGCACAGAACAAATAATGGCAAAGCAGCGGCAGACAAGACATCCCTCGCCAAGCGCTGCGCTATTTCTATTGGTCGTCGTCGAGGCGGCATCTCATCCATGATGGAAGCCGCACTCTCCCTCATCCCATCGGCATTTCTGACGCGCCCTGGTCCAACCAACACGGCTAGTGATCTACGTGTATACAAATACAAACATAAGTATAATCTTTTTTAATCAGGGGCGTACCTAATAAAGTGTCCCCCAGCATGTGCATAGACGTCATTTCCAAATGACATCTTTACAGCACCAGGGGGCAGTCACGATACGTTCAAACTTCTAGGAAGGGGCAGAAGACATTGACACTTGCTTGAGAAACATTGACTCGAACTTTCAAATTGAAAATCAACAAGATGGTTTGGAGGAAATTTTCCTCTCCTTAAATGGAATGAGCAAAGCTTTGCCGGAGCGCCTTGAAGGCTTTTTTTTTGCCGTGGTTGCTGTTAGTTTTAAAGTGGCGAGCAGCCGAGCAGGCGCTTCTGATATATCAGACGCCACTTTAGGGCCCAAATGGGACAAGGACTGTCTTTCGAGGCTGCTCTCTCGCCGCCATGCGCTCACCTTGTTTTAGCGAACTTTCGAGCCCTGGAATTCACACAAAATGGATTACTCCAAACTAAGACGTATGCCTTTGTTTAAGTTCAGGTATTGGTCTTCAGGCGCTTTTATCTGTCCTGTTATAATATACACGTCTTCCCAATTTTGTATCAATTGGTCAACCTTGCGTCAGGGGCTATTTTTTATGTCACTCAGAAATGCTCTCAAAAATGGCTTCTGCAAAAAACTGGCATGTTTTAAGGTATGTTGAAGACCTCCGAAATTGTTCCGATAGCAAACGATGCGGGTAAACGGATTGAAAACTTCTCCCGTGGGCGGAAAGGTGCTTACTTGGGGTTCCCCGTGGAGAGGATGGCGGTGGAGCTGAGCAGTTCATCGTAGAGGTCGGCGCCGGGAACCGGGAAGGCGGCGTGCTGGGCCAGCAGCACCCTGCGCATGGCTATCAGAGCCTACCAGACAGCAAATGATGACATTTCACCTTCCAGCCATCGCTAAGTAACAGGCCCCGCTCGGGCACCCGGGTTAAGGTGTTTAATTAGCGGACCGACGCCTCAGGTGGGCACTCCCCAGGTCTCTGTGAATTTGGCCCACAAGAGTTCATTAAGAAGTGAGTAGGTTAGCGGTGAGGTCGCTAGCAGCTAACGGGCTAACACAGAGTGAGACACGTTTATTACACCGCACAGAGTTTTACGAGAATAAAATTACGAGAATAAATTGGAATTTGTATGAGGGGGGTGGGAAAAACATAATAGGCTAGCTGCAAAATTACCCTTCGTCAATTAGCATAGCGAATCCATGCAAGTGTTTTTTTTTTAGATACATTAATGCATTGTAGCATGACAAAAGTAAAAATACCCACTGAAAAAACCCCAGACGATTTTTGTCAATTAATTTCTCTGTTGTGAAGTGAAAAAAACCCCGGCAAAAAGTGATATATTTATTGTTGTAACCATTAAAGGATGAAAAAATATATATATTTTATTAACCGTCCATTGGAATTTTATTCCTCAAAATTCGATTAATTATTCATCGCTTAGCATCTCAAGGCAACCCTGCACAACCCCTTTAAAAGCAGTTGAAGGAGTTGCAGCCTGATGTTTGATGACCCAATCCGTCTGAGGGCCTGAATTGGGTCACTGCATGGGACCCGAAAGCCGCTGCGGGCCACCTAGGGGTCACAAAATGTCCAAACATGTCGAAAGCATTGGCAAAGACACGCGCTGCTGGAGCTTTTTGTTTGTAAGGATTAAATCAAATGTTTGGTGGGCGCTGACCACACGAGGTGAAACGATAAATTCCGGGCTGGCCTCCCGTGCCCTCTCCCTGCCCACGCCAAACAAGCGCAGTCTCTCCCAAAAGCCTTGTTTCCTGATTATTGACGCACATGAAAAAGAATAAAATAAACATATCTTTGCTGGATTGCCTTATTTACAAATATTACGTTTCCTTTTGGCTGCCCGAGGTCAACACAGAGAATTTTTTTATCTCAAGATCTCTCCTCTTTTTTTTTGTGTGCAAACGATGATAAAGTGAAAGGGCTCGCATGTTTTCAAGGGCTCAAGCCACTAATGAGGGTTTGTTGATAGCTTGCGCTCAAAAGTGTGCTTTTTGAAAGTTTGTTGGACATTTCGAAACAGCTTGCACAGCATACTAGTATGCTTGCATAAGTTCATGATTAGGACTGCCGCTGATCGTCTGCGATGTTGACATTTAAAATTTTAGCTCTGCTTCTAATCTAATCAAGTACTTTCTCAATCTGTAGTCAGCCAACCACCAGGTATTTTTAAGGCTTTATTAAATTACCTAACAAACAAGCGAGGCGCACCCAGTTGCACATTTCTTTGGGGGGTGGTTATGCTAATCTGTAAAAATGAAATTGAGTCAATGGGACTGTGCTTATTTGTTGAATTCTTTGTAGTTTTCTTGAGAAAATGTTAAAAGATGACTACGGCAACTATGCTGCTCAGCTAACGATATACGTTTTGTCAAGGAGTATCTCCGACTTTCTCAATGTATTTCCCATGAAGAGTTGTACAAATGAACTTCTGCAACTATTTGCACATACCTCGGGTCAAACGTTTAATATTTGTTGCTTAACTACTGCTTTTACAACATTAAAAGCTACTATGCCTTTGCCAAATATTCCATGCGACGGACTGAGTGACTACTCATTTGTAAAACAGCTCCATTCCGAATCCTTTCGATGCCATCATACGTTTGACCTCCAAATTGTACGACTTTTGGGACCGTTTGACCTGAGGCACCGCTGTATTTTGGTGTCCATTTCTCCCCTAAATGTACATTATAAAGACCTTATAGGACGCCGAACATTTCTGTGCGAGGTCCTCCATATTCGACGAGACCAGATCTTCCACTGTGGGAACAAAAAGACACAGAACGTGACATTTGTTCTTCAAATGGGCAGTTTTCGTTCGGAGGACTCGTTCCAACCTGTTTTAACTTGAGCATCCCGCAAACGGCGCACTAAATCTTCATCCAGTCCCGGGCACATTCCCTTTCGCAAGAGCACCATGCTCTCATTGGCGATTAATACTTAATTAAAAATACAAAGTTTACAACTCATTTTGCTGTCAATACTCGAGGGGGAAACAGCGAGCTAGCGTACTTGTGTTTTTAGCATTGTGACAAAGTTAGCTTGGTGGGGGGGGAACCTTGTGACGTCACTCTATCAAATAAACGACTTCATCGATACAGCTGACTAAAAATAACTTTAAATGTTGCCTTAGACTTGTTTGACTAACTTGATAACGCTAGTTGTTGTTTTAAACGACGTGTGAGGAAACTTGCAGGACCGTGATGTCTCCTGGGTAGCGTAGTTTAATTAACTTACAAACTCCGAGAGAAAACACTGCATCTACCATTATAAGACTACATTACCCATAATGCATCGTAACCTTACGTTGCGAGCTTTCTTTTTTTTATTAATAGTTGCGAGCTTTCGTGATTGTAGGAAATTACGTGTGCGTAATGGCATAACACAGACACATTCTTCAATAGAAACATTTCATAAAATAGTTTTTTTATATTTTATTTTCTTAATCATGAATGGATTTCCTTATACTTCACCATCATCCATCCAGGCATCCATCTTCATAGACAGCCAACTGTTTTGAAGCGCTCCCAAGTTTTATTTTGTGTCGTGAGCAAACTTTTGGTGTTTTATAGCTCCCCTTTTAAAAGTTTCCGCATCGCCATGGTAACTAAGGCAGTCCCCAGCAGGTTGCTCGGGAGCCATCAAGCCTAAGTGTGCGAAAAGCCCGAGGCCACGTTCAAATAAACACCTTTATTGCAACAATTCCATCTCCGCTACCCGATTAGCTGTCTCATTTAAAACAAAAGTCACGGCTGATAAAAGACAAAAGAAGAAAAGTGAGAGGGAGGGAACAGGAAGCGCTGAAAACGCTACACTTCCTGACCCCCCCCCCAAAAAAAAAACAACAACCATGTATTAAATTAATTTTGTTTTATTTTATTTTTGTTCACATTTTAAACGATATACATTAATTTTCATATCATTGTAATTTTTCAAAAAATCCCAAAGGAAAGCAAGTGTTACATTCTAATAATTTTCTATTCTTTCTAATACACTTTCTATTTCTGAATGGAAATGTATTTTTTTTTCAATTCCAATGGAAACATCATTGAGATAAATGAAAAAAAAATTGTTACCGATGGCAATTACTGTAAAACCTCTCGTTTTTGATGTTGGTAATTTGAGAGCTCATTATTTTTCATTATTTGTTTAACTCAATTAACAAGTGAGGCTAATTGGGGATGAAATATAAGACAAAAGCAAACGCGCCAGCTAAGCTAAAATTTCCAACGCGACCGCTAACGCATCACAGGTAGGATTTCTGACATTTAAAAGTATATTTGCTACCAATATCAAAATAAAATGTAAAAAAATATTTTTTTTGTTCTACCTCAGCCTGTCTCAGGTTGGACTATATTTTGAGTCGCGTGCTGCAGTTGATTTGCTTCCTTCTTTTTTTGCATTTCCTCCCGCAGGCCCGTTGAGTGTTGGTGATGAAGTCGGTGGGACATGTTGGCTGGAGGTTATCAGCCTCCCGCAGACGCCCACGCTGGCGTGACGGCTCCAGCTGAGGCCGTAAAACCTCTTGTCCTCTGTGCCCACTGGACACCTCTTCCCGTCTCCACCGTATTGGCCGCAAACGCATCATGGCTAATATACGACACATTTCCCGCAACATTGCGGCCATATTGTGCACGGGGGCGTCATTTATTTACTCAAGTGCAGTTGAGGGACAAGCTGTTTTGGAATGCAAAGACCTTTGGACTTCTTTGGGAATTTTTTTTATAAAATTAAAGTAAAAATGTAAGTAATCCAATTAAATGAATACTAGTTAACAAAAAAAATATTTTTTTAGCTGAGCTACTGACTATTTTTGCACGACTGGAAGGTTGTCCGAACTTTGTAATAAATAATATCTGAGCCATGTCTCCTTGGTCCTTACAGGACAGGGCACGTTGACAAATGTGTGTGCTGCTTTCTAAAAAAGAAAAAAAAAAAAAAAGGGGGCACAGGTGTTCATAAAACATGTATGGCGACTGGATGCAGCGTGTCGCTTTCTCTTGGCACAAGGCGAATGCTCCGAAAGAGCTTGGAAGTCATCGTTTTATTTTATCCAGGAGTCTTTTCAACACCAAACACACACACACACGCACACCCGCACACACACCCACGCACACACACACACACACGGACAGAAGATAAATAAAAAAGCCTTGAAAGTGTAATCATCAGGATAGAGAGGGAGGCTAAGCTTCCATTGATCAGGGTTCAAACAGGTAACACTTGACAAAAGATGTCTTTAAAGTGCAGCCCGGCTGGCCCTGCGCGATGAAGAATGCCTCACTTGTCCTTGGTTGTAAAACTGCAAAGCTCAAATAAAAACAAGGGAAAATAGGTGAAAAATAAAAATCACCCCCCCTGTTCGTTTCACTGAGACGGGAAATAAAACCTGAGGTGCTCGTGAGTTGAAAGATGTTATTACAGACTCAAAGGGGTGGTTAGAAAGAAAGAAAGAAAAAAAACCACACCAAGAAAGCTACTTAAGAATCAAGCTGATTGGATAAAAGCTCAGAGAATTGCTGCTGTTGCCGTGACAACCCCAAACAGCTACTTTAAAAGTCTATAATAATCATAATTGCATGAACACCTTTGCATCTGTGCAAATATAAAGCTCATTCATTTTATTAACTTTTAGCATTAATTGACTTATTTACATTCGACTGATCCTTCAATAATGCATAAAGTAAATATAAAGCCGAAGTGTAGTAGGAGCATTGCAGCAAAAAAAACAAAAAAAAAACGTTTTTTTTGTTTGTTAGAAGGATCATGGAAAAAAAAAAATACCAATTGTTAGCAGAATAAGTCAAAGACGACAAGTGATTTCTCTTTGCATTCGTTTAGCAGAAATTTTCACCCAAAACGTTTTTGCTTGTTGGAATGATTGAAACAAAATTTTGTAAATCCCCCTTGCTGAATTTTCCCCAAAACTACGCAGCAGCTTTCTTTCTTTGGTTACACAAAAATCAGTTTTCTCTTTGTGACTTTGCGTGAGCTTGGCATTGTGATATGTTGTTGCTGGAAGCCAACGAGAAGAAAGTTTCTCAGCGGGATTTACACGGACGGGCGGCCAAATCTGACATTTACTGCTGATGCTTTATGGCGTTCAAAAGATAGTCAGGCCGTACTGGGAAGCATCTTGACGGGTGATCACAGCCCGTCGCAACGGGACAGCTTTTTTTTCCCCACTGGATAAAACAAAACACACACAAAAAAATAAAAAATAAAAATTTAAAAGCTTCCATGACACGTTTTGACATTTTGAGGTTGTTTTGCTGTCTTTGTCTCCCAGTTAAACTATTTGGACTCTGTTGCTAAGCAAAACAGCAGCACCTACCATCAAACACTAATTGGGGAGAGGCCCAATTTATACATGGAAGATCATAGACAATTGTTTCCTCATTTGTTGCCCCAAACCTTTTTGGGGGGTTAGTTTTTTTTTTTAAACAGGTTTATACACAATGCCATAATGTGTATGAACACTTCAGACTTTTTAAATAAGTTTGTTCTAGTTATGCCGAGAAGAAAGAAAAGCCATCACAGCTTGAGTGCAGTATTGCATTTTCTTTAGTATTTGACATATAACGGGAAAATACAAGGATTTGCTTCCAAGAGAATACAGGAAATAGATCAGTGCTCTGTACATGAACATGGTGGTCAGTGTGGCGGCGGTAGCGATGAGGACCAAGTTCCAAGTATCAGCTTGTAAGAAAAATATAAACGAGTGCACCCGAGTAGCATTACAAAAAAAAAAAAAAATGCAAACAAGGCAAGAACATGGAAGAACCAAACATGGCAACTTATTTACACGAATGCGTAAGAAAAACAACCCCCCCCCCCCCAAAAAAAAAACAACGCTCGAGTGAAAGCTGCGCTTCATCTGTACAGCAGCCCGGCCGACGAGGATTTTACGGTGAACACAGAGCAGCCGAGTTGTTTAATTCTTCGTTAGTGAACAGACGAAGAAGCCTACATTCATCCTGAGAGAGCAAAACGCGACAGACGGGCTCGGAGAAATCAAAAACTTGAATGTTGGCAGATGCATGCGGAGAACCAGAAGCCCTTCAAGCCGCAATCCGGATATATTCACAAAGCTGAATGCATGAAAGTTTAAAAAAAAAATATGCTCCACATTGCAAAACCTTTTCCATTCACGTGTGTTGAAATTCATTTTCAGGGGCCCTGAAAAGCCTCAAAACTCACCAAATGTTCCTGGTGAAAATGTTCTTTGGCCTTCCTGAAGATGACTTATGTGGGGAAAAAAATGAGTGGAGTGGAAAGGACTCCAAACCACTTTCACACCAAATTGGTCGGACAAAGAAAATGTCAAGAACCCACGGGCGAAATTGAACAGGAAGTTGGCCACTTGACTTTATTGGAGCAATTTGGCCTGACATGGGGACGTTGGCCTGTTTTATTGCCACTTCCCCCCCCTCGTCCGTGCCTGCTTGCTTTCATTTTCTTTACGTCTGTTGAACAGAATCCACGGAAGGAAGCAATTTTCCAACGTGGGTCTTGGACTCCAAAGCATCTTTCGGCAATATTTGCATCATTCTATTTGTGTGCATCAGCGCTACGCAGGTTAAGTTTGTTTATTTGACTTTATGCAAATAGCGGCAAGGCTAAAGGACAGACGGAAAATTAAAGTGAACTTAAAATTTGCATTTTCTTGAATCGGACTGTGCGGAGGTGAAGGTTCTCCCGGCGCACATTGCGCCACGCAAAAGCGATTTCCTGAAAAAGAAAATTAAAAGGAGATATGTGCTAACGTCCGCGGGGAAATTAAATTAATGTAGCAAAAACTTAAGTCGTTGCTCTCCACTTTTGAAGACTTTCAAAGCAAAAATGTGTCATCTGACATTTGGAGCGCTACAGAAGAACAATTCCGGATTGGGCCTCTCACAAAGCCTCAGGTGCCTTGACGATTAAATGTGGCTAATTATTGCCACAAAGAAGGGAAGGCGGGGAGAGCAAAAAAAAAAAAAACGTATCCAAGCCCTTCGATGCTGTTTGGAATGAAAAGGAAAAAAAAAGTGATGTGACAAAAACATATTTCATCTCCTAGTTACTTCATTAGGCTGGAAAAAGGGGCGCCGCCACTTTTATGAGATTTGAGGTCGTCGGCCTTCAAAGTGGGACACGCCAGCGCTAATTAAAAGCGGGATTAGCTCAGCTGCTGGTGGTGGCTTTTATTCAAATAACACTTGTTTTGACATAAGTGTGTGTTTTATATTCTCGAAACCTGTCATTTTCCCGTTCTAGTTTGAAAATGTTACATAACGCACCCGGCAAACCGCTTGAGCGTCAATCGCTCCCAGACTAAATGTAAACCAGATTAGAAATAAAATTGTTTGTGTAACCAGTATTGCATGGAACTTGGATTAGCAGCATCACATGTAACCTAGGCAACCCATAAATATTTACTACCGGGATGGAAAATTGGCCAGATGACACGGAGACACACAGAATAGCCTGCTTGCTACTCAGATGACATTTAAAACAGTGACCTCGGCTTTACGTGACCTGCAAAACAGGCAAGCCATAAATTAGGGGTGCACCGATCCATCAACCGGGATTAGCAACGATGTACGTAACTTCGGAGGATCAGTGATCGGCCCAGATGACATGTGCCCCAAATACGGTGCCAACCAGATGGCATGCGAGGCACACAACGGACCCAGAGTTTCCGTGACACGTAACCCGTCATATAGGCAAGCCTTACTTACCTGCTACTCGGATGGAAAATGATCCGGATGATGCGTAAATGACGTGACGTGCAAACAAGATCGCATGAGCAGAAAAATTAAAGGTGACGGCGCCTCATCCTCACCGGCCACACAAAGCTGCTTGCTACAGATTGGACGCTACACTGCCTCCAAGTCTCCAGTGATACGAGTGACCGTGGTTGTAAGGCATTGGACCAAAGGGGGGGGACACAGGGGCGGGGGGGGGGGGGGCGATGGGGACCATAGCAGTCATAGTAGTCGGTGAGTGCGGGGGGCTTCCAACTGGCCGTGACACGTAGAAAAATGTAAGCAAATGATAAGTGACACGAAGGACAATGAAGAAAAAGTACCTACTTTGGCAAAAAAACAACCAGAACCCAAAAAACAAAAAAAAAAAAGCTTTTTTTTTCTTCTTTTTCTTCCGAGAGTCTTTGACAGTTTTCAGTGCTTATCAAAGGCCTCTTTTGTTTGCCGCCGCCACCGCCTCTCGTCGGGTCATCGAGTCTTTGGCTTCCTTTCTGCGGCCGTCTCGTTTTCTGTTGTTTTGTTTAGTGTGATAAGATTACAGCACTGTGCAAACTAAACAGAACAAACGAACCAAAACGACAGTAGGCCTTTGCTTTTTTTTTTTTTTTTCCCTTCCCAAGTCTGTGATAAAAAGGAGCCTCCACCCCACCCGGAATGATTTCTCAGGCGATTTCTTTAATTCTGCGCATGTAGTCATGCAGTTCCTCGGGGTCCTGGAAGCCCATGTCCTGACACACCCAGTGGATGTCCTCCTCGTCGGCGACGGGGATGGAGTTGTAGGGCAGGTCCTCGGTGGGCAGCGTGCTGAATGTGGTGAACTTGACCCGCTTGCGCTTGGACGTGGGCGAGCTGGCCTCCTCGCCGCTCTCCTTGGCCGAGCCGCCCGAGCTGCCGTCCCCGCGGCCGTGCACTTGGCTCTGCACGCTGGTCTGCGAGCTGCCGCTGCTGTGGTGGTCGCCGTGGCAGCACGTCTGGACGCCCTCCAGCGGGTTGGAGGGGCTGTCGGCCTGCTGCGGGGACAGGTCGCACTGGGCTCGCAGCGGCTGGCCGTTGCCCAGGAAGACCCAGTGGTGCGAGTGGTCCATGTTGACCTGACCCTCGGGCGGGATGCGCTTGTGGCGGTACTTGAGCACAAAGACGATGCAGTTGATGAGAAAGACCAGGATGGCCAGGCAGAAGACCCCCAGGAGGGCGTACATGCCGATCTCCAGGTCGGTCATGTTGCGAGGCGAGTGGACAAAGTCGTCTTCCTCTTCCTCCTCGTCCTCCTCCTCGTCCGTCTCCGTGGGTTGCTCCCCGTTGCCGGCCGTGGGGAAGTTGGTGTAGTCGATGGGAACGCTGGCCGGCTGCTCGTTGGACGTCTCGTAGATCCTCACGCCCGAGTCGGGCGAGCCCGGCGCCGGGCGCCCCGTGACGGGCGGCGACTCCGCCTCGCTGTCGGCGGCCGCCTCTTCGTCCGAGTCGTCATCGTCTTCGGGGCCGAAGCGGACCCTGACGAAGACGGCGGCCGAGGCGATGACGCTCTTACGTTTGGTTTTCTGGCAGGCCTCGCCGATGGTCATCTCCACGCGCACCAGCTCGCCGGAGCCTTCGCCCTCCGCCACCACCACGGGCCAACGCTGCTGCGGCTCCTGCGACACCGAGACCACCTTGTCGTCCAGAGTGGAGGCGTTGAAGTTGTAGTCCTTGGGATCAAAGTACGTCAGTGAGGCGGCCGTGTTGTCGCTGAAGACCATCCACACCGACAAAGTGGCCTCCTGTCGGGAAAAGCGCACACATGACGAGAGATGCGACAATTAATCCGCTCCTAATCGATTATCAAATGAGATGATTTTTGAGAATGGATTCATAATTTAGAGACCCAAAATGAAGTAAAATTTGGGAAAATGCAAATATATACTTTTACTTTGGAAAACAATGAACAATTTATAGCCAGTTACGGAATCATAAGAATGCTCAGGAGTATTTTCTGCACTATCAATCCGATTCATTGATCAATCATCAAGACAATTGCGCGAGCAGGAACTAAAACAGGAGGGCAAATATGAAAGAAACAGAACGGCCGCGACAATTCGTGTCTGGAAAACTTCCAAAATGGCCTCCGTCGTATAACGGGCGGCTTTTGCGTGCGAGCAACAAGCAGAATTGACAGACATGAAAAATGTCGCGGAAAACTTGAGAGGAGACCTTGATGTCTCTCGCACTCACATCAAGCGTGATGGAGGACGTCGGAAAAGTTTCCCAGACAATCAAATGGCTTTGAAAATAGCTGGCGGAATCCTTTGAGAGGACCCCCCCGACTGACTTTTATTGCACCCCCCACCCTCGCCGCCAAGCGGCCTCGGAGACCACTTAGAACAATACATTACAATAATTACATTTCAAGGTGGCCGGCAAGCGGAAAGCAGAAAAAATTGCAATTTAATGCCCGCCTCACTCGACGCCTGCCCGCGACGTGTGTGCTCGTGCGTGCGTTGCAGGTTTTTCACGCACGGCGCTCGAGGTGACGAATGGCTGCCAACGACTTTGTAGTTTGGTGTGGAATCATTTTTGGTTTTTAATATTTTCTGTGAATAGACAACCTCCTCATTTGCAACGGAAATATTCTATCTTAGCTATTTATTGTAACGTGATGAATTTATTATCATCAAAGCAAAAGATTTTTCTTGCAAGGCTCCAACTTTGCTTTTGTAAAATTACTTATTTTTCACTGGCAGTATTTCAGGTTCTAATTTGATTCAATGATTCATTCTCTTTCTTTAAACATGCTAATTAATTGGAAACGAATGTCCTATTCAAACTTATTTGAATGAAATGAAATTGAAAACATAATAATCAAAACTGATCCTCATATATTTTTGAATTACATAATTATTTTCAAAAATTAACTTTTTTCCTCAGAATATTTCAACTTTGTCATAAAATAAAAAATAAAAATACAGAATTAAAAAAACAAATGTTTGACTTTATCATGATATAATATTGCCACTTAATCTTGATCTAATCTTATTTACTCAATACCATAACCGTGTTTTATAACATGAGATTTTTGGCAAAATATTAGCAAATGTCAGAATTTAATTTCTCAGAATTTATGTCTTTTTTTGCGTGCCTTTGTCCCCCCCAAAATATAAATAAATAAACATCATTCTCTACATATTATTTTTTAAATATGTATATTTTTTTGATTTGGGATTTTTTTTTTAATGCTTTTCAAGGGTGAGAGGCGAGCAACAGAGGGCGGTCGCCCGCATACCTGCTTGAGTGTGCCGAGCGTCTGGAGGCCGGTGGCCTTGGCAACCAAGGTGTGGCTGTTGCCGGGGCTGGGCCGCAGCGCCAGGCTCAAGCCCGACACGGCGTGGACGCGCAGCTGGCTGATGGAAACTTTGTCATCCGTGACCGAGAAGGCCACCTGGCCCAGCGCCGCGTCCACAGCCAGAGGGGAGTCCACCTGCAGAAGCACACAAACGTTAGCATTCCACACCACATGTTCTTGTAGTTAACAAGAATGAACAAAATAAGTTGAACTCGCTACAGAAGTCTAAGGTCCATTTTTGCTGGGTTGGCATTGTATCAGTTGATGAAATAAAAACGAGAGTGCTTTTTAAGACTATGTTCACATGTCGCGGATGCTTGTCTTGTCTTATGTCCATTATTTATTTATTTATTTTTTACAGTGCGCTCCTTTCCTTTGGTGGCATTTGCAGACTGCTGCAAGTATTGACTCCAATTGTTCACATAATTTCGACACTTTAAATGCTTGCAAAAACAGTCGCCGAGCCAGATGCCAAATAGACAAAGATCGATGGTACGCAAACCGCCGTTTACGAGAGGCCTGCTTTTTTTTTTGTTTTTTCCCCTTTTTAATGCATGAATTGATTTGATCCCTCTGTTGCACGGTTTTCACCTCGGTTAGCATCCGTCCAGCAAGTCCATCTTTCACATTTCAAAACTTTGCTTCTTGACTGTCCAAGCTTGTGGCATGCGTGTGTGTGCAGGTGTGCGTGTTAATTGTCACATGAAGCGTGGCTGATCAATTTGTGGCTCCTCCCAACACGATACATACATGTGGGGACACGACTGCACGGCTGCCTGAGTCCAGTTGCATAAATGTTGCGAAGCTAGCAAAGTGGAAAATGACTAATTCAAACGTTCGCATGGCGGGGGATACGTTCAAGATGCACCCGCCAGCGGTGAAAATCCCCAAAAAGTTCCGGAAGAAAACTTAACGTTTATTTTTACGTGCAACTTGAATTATATTCAACGCAAACTTTGCACTCACAGCTGATTTTTTTTCTTTGTATGAAGTGAAGTGATGACTTTAATTTCATGTTGCCAACTGACTGCCCATTGCACAACATTTTTCTTTCCATTGTAAAGATGAATCTGTTATCGGAGCTTTACTCGACCCAAAATCAGAATGGACCGAAACAAAAGTCTGTATGGGTCCGGACAGAATAAAAACAACATTCTTGGAGGGGTCTCTTTGTTTGCATGCCACCGCAATGACGGCACGGACGAGTGACCGGCCGGACTAAATTTGCGAACACGCCATTGATTTGTCAACGGGACGCGCCACATCTGCAGGCGGATTCGCCCGCCGGGCAGCGTGAGTAGATTGCAAATGATCAATTACGCCTTTTAAGATGATGGACTGGACGCACGTCTTGTATCTTGCCGTTCCCTTCCGTCCATCCATCAGGACTGCGCCTTCGTCCCTGACAGCGTTAAAGTGTCATCTCTCACGCTGTTCCAAACTTTCGCTTGCCTGGCTTGCCTCCACTCCCGTCCCCGCGCTCATATGTGGCGACGCCCATTTTATGAAGTACCTCTGAACCCATCTCCATCGACGCCTTTATGTGCGCTTGGACGTCTTTTACAACGCTGACTTTGACATCAGCGGCGGCTGAGCCAGCACCAAGGCCGAGTTAATTGCGAGAAAGGCTGGAAATGATGCGGCCGAGCTTAAAAATGTGTCGGCAGCGCGTCGTCGTAAATTATTATGACGGCACGCCGGCTCGCTGGAGATGAATTGCGTCTTTGAGCATTGAACATTTTCGCCAAAGTTTTGGTCGAATAAATGTGTCTATGGGTAAGGAGACAAACTTTATCCAGGAGGAGACTAAGGGCAGCAAAGTGGACTGTGTGGCGTTTAACACCAAGCATTAGTATGACTTTAAAAGCATATTTTTCCACATTTGTTTTCACTTCATCCAAGGGGAAACTGAGGGCAGCACATCTAACCTTTAAGACGGTGGATCCCAGCTCCAGGCCGACCAGGACCGTCCTGTCCACCAGCTCGGCCACGCGCGGGTCAGCCACCTTGAGCGAGTCCTGGACCAGGTCGGTGACGTCCACCTGCCAGTCGGGCCCCAGCATGGTGATGACCTGGTCGGTGCCTTCGCTGGACGTGGTGTGGAACTGCGTCAGGACCTTGACCAGCGCTCGCTGGTACTGCAGCGTGCAGCCTCGGCTCACCCGGCGATCGTCCTCGTCCTCCTCGGCGTCGCTGTCTCGGGTGCTCCTGGACAAAATCAAGAGGGCCTTGTTTAATTGAGGCTCGTTTGGGTTCGCCCACAGCGGAAGAATGTGAAGTGATACCGCACCAGAACTTGTGCGGATTGATCTGTTCTATACCTGACAAGAGGGGGTTTGATGATTGGTGGAGGAGGTGGGGGGGGTTTAAGGCCGAAATGGTACAAAAAGTAAGACACAAAGTCACTTATGACATAATAGATGGTTTGAGAATTTAGTAGGAAAAGTAGAGAAAATCCTAAATGCCCATGTACATTTTTTGTTAGAAATGCTACAATGTGCAATAATAAAATAGCCACTGACGACATTCGTAGGAAATGACGTGACTTAAATCAAACATGGCGGGAAGTAGGACATGCACAAACTCACCGATGACATCACAAATCGTCCAGAAATTTTGTAGTAAATGGACAAAAGAGAACGGAGACCCCAAAAAAGAAAAGTTGCCTATCAAAGTGCTGATGACATGCTCACAAAATTTCAGATGAAATTAGACAAAAAATATGAGACAGCATCACTGAACATATCATTGGTCAAATGTGTGCCAGGAAGTCATCATTTCACTCAATGAAAAGTTGGAAGAATCTGCAAAAAATAAAAAAAAGTCTTCAATGGACAAAAGCACCCGAGCTATCAATATTATTGACCCGCCCACCAGCACTGAGCAGATGGCGGCCCGCCCGTCCGTTATTTATTTTCTTCGCAACTTTGCAACATCATCTTTCTCCGGCTTCTTTTTAGCCACGTCAAAGCAGCACTCCGACACAAGTGCGTCTCATTGCAGCCGCTCCCCGAATCTATACGGAATATCTAAGCGGGCGCCGACGCGCATCCCGCCTGTCGAGGAGGAGGCCCGTAAAAGTTTGCCTTCCGCGACTCAAGCGGCTCGGCCTCAGCCAGGGAAGCGCCTGTCACATTAAAGCCCGTTTGGATGAAATTCACGAGGCGTCATCATGACATCATCGCAGGAGGAGGAAGCGGCAGCCTGTCAAGTTGCGCTGCGGCAACTCATCCGAAATTGTCGGCCGAGGACGCAACTGGCACGTTTAACCTCACTTTGTCCAAAGCGAGTCCGGAAAAACAGCTGCTTATCGGCTGGCACGAACTCCAAAACACCCCCCAAAACATCAAGGCGGGATAATGCGACGGTGGAAGAGTGCCGAGCGAGCGTCTCATCAGCGTTATGATGACAAATTGTGAACGGAGCGCAGCCCCTTAAGAGCAGATGGCGCCTCGTGCACGTCTCAGCGTTTGGCAGCAGCTGCCTACTTTCAAGACGCCGCACGTTCGCGTCGCTTAGTTTGGACCAACATGGCGAGCGGCGCATTCGCAGCATCGCTGATGAGACGACAGCCAGTTTAAAAACAAAACAATTCTTAAAGCACGCTTTTGGTACGATTTCCTGCAAAAACATTGATGATGGCATCGCGACTTTATGATGTACTTCTTGTTCACCCACTAAAATCTTCCTGAATTTGATTTCTTCTTCCACTCTATCCATTCATGATGTCATCATGGACTTTATCCCTGATGTTTTTTTGTTGTTTTTTTGGACCAGTTCTGATTAAATTCATAATGACCATCTCAGATGACTCGATGCCAGTTTACCGTGCGTCTGCGCGCCTGGCTGTCGTCTGGGATTTGTTTAGCGTCTGGTGCCATTCAAACAGGAGCCCGCGGGACGCCGTTCGCCACTGTGCGCTCAGGTAAGTGAGTTTGGTGGACAGCAGCAGACCGCCACCACTCGGGAGTCATTCGCTTCAAAACGCAGCGAGACGCCAAGACGTCCGCTGCTCACAGACTCGGGTTTAGTCTCCCCCCCCCAAAAAAAGCTTGATATTTTTTTGCTGGGCCAGAAGACTGCTGTCTCATCTGATTATTGTCTAGCGAAGTAGCGAATAATGTTGCCACTGACTGTAACAAAGAGACACTGCGGGCCAGGAGTCCTCGACGTCGTTGCTGTTGTTATTGCTGCTGCTGTGAGAGTGAGTGAAGGTCCACAATGCGGCAAGTGAAGGCATGACGGGGGACGCGATCAGACTGTAGGCTAGTAAAAACCATCCAAGTGAATGCGGAAGTGATTATAGAACAGTGTTATGCCACAAATGGTGAAAATCCACACTTAAGTAAATAATAAGGGTTATATACGTCACAAGATGGCGTAAAAGCACTACTTTTAAATTAGACATGGCTATGGCCTGCCTAAATGAGAAGGATATATATATATATATATATATATATATATATATATAAGGTAGTTTCATAATGTTCTGAATTTATTGTTGTGATATGACGACATCCTCGTCGTGAAACTGAGTTGCCCGAGCAAGTCTTCTTTTGGTTTCCGCTGTGATTTTATATATCTTTCCATTTTGTGACCGCCTGAGTGAGAAGAAGCACTATAAAAAGTGTTTTAATAACTTTAAAAGTGTTTAAGGTGTGTGGGAGGGGTAAAACATTTTTTTTTAATAGGTTCTGTCTATATGGCAGAAATCACAGGTGGTTCTGGGAGGCATCCTCCATGATAGAGAGATCTTCTTCACTGGATGAATATGTTAGTGGGAATATTAAACAAAAAAAATGGAGCCTATGCAATATGTTTTGCAGGCGCTCAGGGTCGTTTGAAGCCCCCCTGTCCCTGCACGAGCGCCTAAAAGGCGCCGTTTATATTCAGCGTGCATCCAAGCGCTTTGGGTGGATGGTGATGAACTCCGGCGGCGAGGACGGCAGCCAAGCGCCGGCGCGCTCTTAATGCCGCCATTAAACATCTCCTAAATGAAGTGTTGTGGGCCTGTTTGTTACCGCGCCGCACATGACTGGCATGCCCGAACACCTCCACGCCGGTTGTCATTGGAGCGACGCCCTTAGATCTGGAGAATGGAACTTTTTTTTGTCATTTTTCATACTAGCCACAATTTTGTCTTGAATATTTTGTGTTCATCCTCCTACACATTAGCACGCTCCAATTTTTATGATATAGAGTAATAATTACGGTAGTCGGGGTAGCCGAAGTCAAGCTATGACATAAC
The DNA here is from genome assembly GCF_059441095.1 of Idiotropiscis lumnitzeri. Classification (NCBI taxonomy): domain Eukaryota; kingdom Metazoa; phylum Chordata; class Actinopteri; order Syngnathiformes; family Syngnathidae; genus Idiotropiscis; species Idiotropiscis lumnitzeri. The sequence goes on from NC_142407.1 coordinate 13,745,253, forward strand.
GAAGCACCTTTTGTCTTCTTGTAATGCAGTATTCCACCACAGGGGGCGACATAACTTACATACTGGTGCTTTACTCTCCCGTTGGACGACGTTTATTTTGTCTGTGCTGTCTGAAGTTGACTTTGCGGCATTTGCGCTTTGGCATGACGGCAAACAGACAAAGGAACGCATCTTTTTCCGTTGACTGCACGGCAGCAAGAAGAAAAGATGAAGCACAATATCTTGCCGAGGTCGCAATTCACCGAGAGAGCAACCGAAATAAGCAACATATCTTCCCCCGTGATTTCTCTCTGGATTTTTTTAACTCTGCTTTGGTAGGATGAGAGATGAAGCCACATATCTTTCCCTCATTGTGCTCGAGACGATAAACAGCTGCAGCATGTCTTGCTGCCTTTGTGCGCAAAATGGCAAACAGGTGAAGCAACCTATCTCGTCTTCGGTGACGTCAGTTTGCGCTCAATTGCGCAACGGCAAACGGACGGCTAAACCAACGTATCTGGCCTCATTTCCCGTTTGGCAAAATAGACATCTTGCCTTCAGAGGTGGCATGGCTCATTGCTAGAGTGGTCGTTTCCCAACCGAGTGGTTGCGGGATCGATCCCCTGCCATTGTGACCGTGTCGAAGTATCCTTGAGCAAGATACTGAAGCGCCGGTTGCTTCTGATCGCACGTCATCAGCACGTAGCTGCGACAGCAGCGTGATGCGCTTTGAGGGCCGTAATAGGTGGAAAGTGAAAGACCATTTGTAATTTTATTCTAACAACAGCTGAACGACCCTTGCCTCGTTTTCTCTTTGGCTTGAAATGAACTTTTGCAAGACAGCAACATACGATATCTTGCGATACAGGAAGCTAAACACAGAGTCAAATATCTTTTCTCGGTTCCTCTTTGGAAAAACAAACAGACAGAGCAATAAATCTTCCCTTTGACGGCATTACAGCGAGATAAACGTCTGAACCGAAGCAACATGTGCTGCCTTCATTCGCATCTTGGCAGACAGCAATAAGTGGAAGTAACATCTTGTCTACATATCTTAACTTCAACCAAATGTTGCAGTGGAACCTCCCCGGGTGTCTTGCTTCTAATTACACTGAACCAGATCACAATCATACAGTACAGAACGAAATATCCTGCCTGTAATTGCTGCGGCTAAGTACAAAAACACATTTATCTCCAAATGTTAGCGTTTCAAAAAAAAAAAAAAAAAGGGGCTACAAGCTGGAACAAGAATATAACGGCGCTAATTGACATTGCTATTGAGAGAAAACAGAGACTCCTCAACTGTTGCAATTGTTTTTGAGCCCTCATCATCCCCCGCCACGGCGCGAAAAGTACTTGTTTGTTCTGAGAAGCCTGGGTACACAACCTCACGGCGCTAATGAAGTCTCCGGCTTGGCCTCGTCGGCTAAACGCGTCAGAGGGCTCCGACGCCAACATGACAAAGCGGATCAAATTGCACCTGAGAGCCTCGTTTGGCTCTGCGGCGTGTTGCGTCTAATTGGAACTAAATAAGACCAAAAAACAACAACAACAAAAAAGACTTTCAAGTGCTTTTGACATACAGGTTCAATACTCTTTGGAACAAAAACAAAGACCTGTGGAAAAGGTAGAAAACCCTTGCAATGCTAAAAATAGCTCAAATTTGCTTCAGGATGGGCGAGTACCAATACCAGCGATCGTATCGGGCCCTTACTCGATTTGTTTAGAAGGTATCGGCTACTCATGGAGGCTGCCGATACCAGTGACCAATCAGTAAGGCAAGAAAATGAAAACAAGAAAATGAAAGCAACAACAAAAAAAAATCTGCTTGTTGTTTTTGAAATGCCCAATCTATGCAAAGTTGCAAATTCACAAATCATGAAATCAAACTCTTAAAAACCTGAATTGTCCCGGGAAACCATAATACTTGTCAGGCCTGGTCTCGAGCACTCTTGATTAAAAATCCAGACTCCGCCCGAGTATCAATGCCTCCGATTCCGAGACGAGACAAACTGTTCTCGAGACTTCTGAACTACAACGCCATTGTTTCCGAATATTGTTAAAATTCTTGCGTTGGTTTTCTCACCTGCGGTCGGGCAGGATGGGGACCCGCCAGCCTTTGATGAAGCTCAGGTTGCTGTCGGACAGTTCCACTCGCAAGGGCAGCTTGGGCACCCAGACGGTGAGCTCCAGGGGTGCGCTCAGGTGCTCGTAGCTGAAGATGACCCTGGCGTTCATGGAGCCTCGCGTCTCCTTGCCGTTGACAAACACGTAGTCGCAATTCATGGAGACCTGCCACACAAAGCACGGGTAAAGGTCAAGGGAAGCAGTGCGGCTCGATATGGTAATGGTCACCTCGGCGACGGACGCCGTTAGGCCGTTGGCGATGATATACGGAGCAAGCACACGGGTGGGTGGCTGTCAATGTCGAAATTTATTTGCCGTTTCAAGGTTGAGTCTTGGTGCGCAGCAAATCTACTGCAAGGGGCAAAAGTGAGCCAATAGCAGCTCAGAAATGTCTTTCACCACAGGACACACAAGTGCCTTCAACTCACATTTCTTCAAAAAGGACGCCATTTAATGCCACCCCAAGTTCAAGTTTGCTACCAAACTAAAATTAAAAGCAAAATAATTATACATTGAGTATTTCAAACAAAAAACACACATTTAGGCTAATGCTAACAATCAGAATATGACAATAATTACAGGCATCTATTCTTTGTCCTCTGCGAAGAACAATCACGATTAGGACAGCATATGAAAGAAATTGAGGAGCATTTTCACTCATTGACTTGAAATTGCGTGGACAGGTCTACCGTATGTTTAACAAAAAAAAAAATGTTGGAAGGTCAAAAAGGAGGTCGGCCATTTTGGGGCAAATTCCAAGCATCCAATGTGTGCTATGTACTAGATAACAGCAAAGACTTTCTCCCTGCGAACTGAGCATGGCGTCAAAATTTAGATCAATGCCAGTCCTATGGGTAAATTACTGAAATCTCAAATGAAATCTTTGCTCAACGTTTGTCCCATTTACTGGAAAGCACTCAAGCCTGATTTGGGGCGGCAAGCGAGCTCGCAAGCAGCAGTGACAACGTAAGCCCCGTGGCGGAGGTACGGTAGCGCTCCATACGTGCTAACAGGGTCATAAAAGCCGTGCGTGTCCTCAAGGTCGTGCGGGTCGTAAGAGTTTACAGGGCGAAACCGTGATATTGGACGTAGGACTCGAATGTGACACGTTGGTGCTTGCCTCTGTTGTGTTGTTATGCAAATGATTCTGAATCGAAAATGGGAAGGATGAGTGATATGCAGATGAGGCCCTCTACTGGCGTTAAAAAGACAAGAACAGGTGTTGCGGTGCGTTGGCGGAGTCTCGCCGACATCATTCATCATTTTTCAGTATCCATTAAAGCCACAAGCAAGTGAGCCGTGTGATATTGAGTGTGCTTGCTTGGCTAACCGTGCCTCTGCTAATTTAATGCCGGGACTTCAGGCGCGGGTGATACACTTGACAGTTCAATAACTATCTGTAGTTACTGAAGTTCCGGGGTCATTGATCGGCTACAAAAAGACCACAAACCTCTGGCATGGGGGATCAAATTGGAAGAAGAAGATGGGATGAACAGAAAATTAAAAATACAGCAACCGTATTATAATATTCAGGTAAAAAAAAAAAAAATCATACATTGTTATCGGCCCCAAAAATTGGGATTGTATTGTGAAAAGATGACATGTGGTCAAAGAGGTTTATGCCTCCAAATTATGAAATGACCACAGGCCATCCTAATGTAAAGTCTCTCATGCGACCTACGATTAGCATCCAGGAGGCTCGCGATCCACATTGTTATGTGCCTGCGACCATCTTCAGTTGAGTAAAAAAAAACAAACATCCTGGCCACCTTGACGCTAAAAATAGTCGTCACTTCTTCCATTCTTCGTTCCCGTTGTGTTGCCGCACACGATGTCAACAGAAGATAAGGCCAACGCACGCCACCCCCCACCGCGGGCCCCGAACCCCCGCCACTCCCCTCGGGCGGCGTGACTCACAGTCGCCACGTGAAGGCGGGAGAGGTAAGGTCTTGTGGCATCCCATCACGGCGCACGCCCGCACGGATATGCGTACTGTACCTCAACCAGACACACACACACACCCCCACACACCCATACTCACACACACAGAAAAAAAAAAAATGCAACATCGGCTTCAATTTGCAATCACATAGAAAAATTACTGCACATAAAAAACACGCATTTTAATTAAAAAAAATGTATTCAAGTAAAATTAGTTTAAAAAAACATAATGCAAACAAATTTATTTTAATTAGGAAAAGCAAAATGGTAAAAAAAATTAGAAAAACAAAAATAATATTTAAAAAAATTATTAATATATATATATATATATATATATATATATATATATATATATATATACATACATACAATGTATTTAATACAGTAATGATAATAAAAAAAATAAATAAATAAAACAGACAATAAAAAATAAAAATAATGAATAAAACAAATAACTAGGTGAAAAAATTCCTTAAAGCAAAAATAATGACACAGAAAAAAAGTGAAAATCAGAAACAAGTAAATGAAATATCAGTCAAATTAGACGAGTAAAAATTAATTAAGGATCTTGCAATAAAATAAAAATAAAATAAATGCCATAACGCCAACAAAATCATGAGTCTCCATTCAAAGACCATTATTATTTTTCAAACCTTTAAAATGATTTAAAGGTTTTCTGCGGGGCAATCCAACTGCAATTCAATCCAATTGCTCATTTGTGGCTTATACTTATTTATTTAAAAAGTATATGGAGATTTTTGCTATTTGCGGGCCAGCCAAGTCCCTATCGCCCCCCCACAAATAACGGAGGTCGACGGTAAACACAAAAAAAATGAGAGAAATGAAGAAAATTGATTTTTTTTTTTAAAGAAATCTCAGCAAAATCTCATGTCTCCATTGCAAGCATTTGTGCTTAAGCGGATTGTTTTCGGCCCTGCAAAGGTCTGCTCAGGACAAGCCGCTCCTTAAACAACTGCCGCTTGTATTCGCCAGTGCACAGATGCTGCCACGCGTTAATTACCTGCTATCGCTCAAGTGGATCTCACACACGCACGCACACACACAATCTCCTTCAATTTGTATGGACGTGTCAGAAATGAATGCCATGTGAATGATATGTGGGACCAAGGAAGCGCCATCATCTCTCCTCATATTTCGACGTTTTCTGATTAATTGCCAGCCCCCAGGCGGCGGGGGTTAGCTTTTTTCTTCTCCCCCTCTCCTTCTCTAGCGACGCCGTGTTAAATGGAAAGCTGACACATGGTTCGGCATTAGCGGGCACAGTGTCGCCGCTAAGGAGCTTTCGTCGCCGTGATGGATGCGTGTTAAACGGATGCGAGTTAATTTCGCCGTGCTATGAGAACACACACCCACATGCACGCACGCACACACACGCTGACTTACACGTACATTAGCCTCTTGTTACTCGGATTAATGAGGCTGATGATGATCTGAGGCCCAGAAAAATGGAGAAGTCCCAAAAAAATGCCGGGAGATGGGGAAACTGCTTTAGGGGTTTTGTTGCAATTCAGTCATAGAAGTAGTCGCGACAGCAGCCGCCAGCGTTCGGCCGTTAAAGTCTGACGAGTTTAGTCCAAAAGGTGTGAAAGTGGCAAGCGGTTAAGTCTTTTTTTCAAACCGGCACGAATTTCTTGATGAAGGAGGGGGTGCGGTCAGATGATTGCCTTTTGCAATTTTTTTTACATTTAATAAAATAAATAAAAATCTGCCCTCAAAGCCAGTTGCACTTAGCAACATCAAATTAGATCGGCATGTCGATCAGGAGTAGACCCACAAAAAAGTCTCAAGAAGCCATATCCAAAAATGGCCATTTTAGTTTGAAGCAGCCATTTTCGGGTCATTTTAGCCTTGGCTGAGTGTCCCGTGCGTTTACTGAATGAGAAAATTCAGCCCAGGAAGCCACTTGCAGTTCGGACCACAACATTTGGTAGGCATGCCCATCATGAGTAGACCCACAAAAAAGCCTCAAGAAGGCATGCCCGAAAACGCACAGGGAGTCTGCCATTTTAATTCATAGTGAAAATTTTCAAGCGGAACTTGTCGTGCAGAATCTTGTGTGATTGCTACCAAATTTGGGCCACATTGATTTGATGCAAGATTGTGGACCGTTTTAGGTTGCACCACCGCGTGTGAGCAAAGTTTGACGACTGAATGGCAATAAAGTGTCGCTCGTTTGAAGGACAGCCGCTTCTTCCTTCAGCTCTTAATGGAATGGAATAGATGTGTGTGAAAAAGGCCCTTGGGTGGCGTCGCCCTTATTAACCCCGGCACTTTTTCATCCAGCGTTAAATACGACACAATGTGACGCGTCCCCGCCCGAGCAATCTGCTGGCACCGTGGCGGATGCCACAGCGCATTAGCGGCACTGCGGCGGAGGGAGGAGGGTGGCGAGGGGGTTGCAAAGCCACCCCGGCGAACCGAACACCCGCTGCCGACTCTAACAGCTTTCGACTCGCAATTAGCGGGCCAAATTTATCAGCGGAAAATGGCCGCGGGAGCTCAAGCGAGTATTTCAAGTGTCAGGGCCGGACTCCTTCATCAGGCTGTGTGCGGTCGTTGCGGTGAATTACGCCATCGCTTTTGTTGCCGTCGTCCAGATACACATCAGCAGACGGCGCAGTAATGCGCAACAGCCGCACGCGTAAGGTCAACTCCCTGCAAAATTGCATTAACCCGATGAGAACGCAGATTTTCCAGCCCGTCTACATGGAGGAGAGGTGTGATGTATTACCCGACAACGTGCCCCTCCCCCACACTGTTATGATGTATCCCCTGCACCTCGGAGAAGTCCGAGCCGGCCGCCCCGAACTCCATTTGCAGGAGATTAGATCCTCTGATTACCTCCCAACCACTGGATGAATCCTAGACGGAAGCCCCAAAGCCCCTCCGGATCCATTTCAATTAATAATTTAGCAATCGAGAGGAGGAGGAGGAGGAGGAGGGAGGGAAGGGAGGGGGGTATTTATGATGATTCCAATGGAGCTCAAGACAAGGCTTGAAAGTTAAAAATGGCCCTCGTGCCTCCTTTTTCACGGTGTGACATCAAACTATTAGACGGCGTAGGCAAAAAAAATGAAAAAAAAGCTTCACAATTTAGAGGCGAACATCTGTCTATGGTACCTGTTAACGATCGAGTACAATTCCCGAGTTGGAGTTTGCTCAAGACCCGCAACTCAGTCAAAATGACTGCTCCAAACAAAAATGGCCGACTTCCTGTTTATATTTCACCGCATTTTCGTGCGCTCTGTCATGATGGACAAGTACACCATATTTCTTTTTGTGTGTATTCTGTTATGATTGACATGTCCAACCAAATTTTGTGAATCTGGTTTTGGGGGCTAATTTTCTCAACTTTAGAGCTCTGGAATTCGCCCCAAAACGGCTGATACATAACAACATGGCTTGCTTCCCCTTCGTACTTGAGACTTTTTCATGCGCCCTGTTACATTGGCCGTGTCCAGCAAATTTGTGAAATTTGCCCCAAAATGGCTGCTTCAACGCAAAAAGGCTGACTTCCTGTTTGACTTTGGGCGCGGCCCCGAGAGTTTTTCATGCGTCCTGATAGACCTGACCACCCAATTCCAATTGAAATGTGGGGATTTAAAAAAAAAAAAAAAATTGTGATTGTGTTTCCTTCCCGCAGCACGAATCTCCCAGGAGAATTAACAGCTGGAAGATCTTTCCGCTATTGAGCGACGAGGCTGAAAAGTCAAAGTCTTGGCGGTCACAGTGAGTGGCACGAGGCGTCCGCATGTCCACTGAGCTCTCGCCAGCGGCGTGGAACTAAATTGGCAACCTTTACAAAAGAAGTGGAGCGATATGACCCACGTGAGGCAAATCAATCGAGTTCTCCACTTGAAAGACACTTTGAAGATGAGGAGGTGGTGTTTTGCTTTCGATCCCCCCCGATTATTTCTATTTTAGGATCGATGCTCTTGATTTTTTTTTTTTTAGTGGCCATATTGCTAAACATTTATTGAAGCGGGAACCTGTGTCGACCAAACATCTTGAGCTTGAGTCTCAAACTAGTCGAGGTTGAATCACGAGACTCGTCCGTCCACAATCGATTTGACGAAACGGAACACCGGCTCACCACCCGTTAAGCCATCAAATACAAAAAGACGGCAGTGCCTCAACTCTCGGCATGCTGGAGAAACGTTTTTATTTACTCCATTTCTCTTTCTTTTATTTTTTTTTTATATTTCGCCTGTAGCCACGGCACTAAAGTTAACAACGTGAGGGCCGAGGTACACGAGACGGGGCGGCGGACGAGCACATCGGGGAGCTTTTTACTGCTTTGGCCGCATTGATGTATCTGCCGCGTTTTATGAACTATTGATTTTATTTAAGGAATCAAATCAGGAGGACACGCTGAGAAGGGGCATCGCATCGGGGCTTTTACGCTCATGCGCCGCAGCCGCCGCGTAACCGGATTAACTCGGCCCAAATTGACTTCCCCAGCCAGACGGGAGGCGTGTTTTATGGCTGTGGCTCTCAAACCCGAGTCCCTGGACCTGTTGGGGTCCGGGAGCTATAGTTTGGGGGTCCGAAAAACAACGCACTTTAAATCGCAGCAGGTTATTTTGAAGAAGTGAATTAATGTACAGTATTTATGGGGACAGGCACACTAATCAAATTAATTTACTACAGCTACATAATTTGTTCTTGTAAAGATTTGGCCACTGTTGAATATTGCAACTGATTACGACAGGGACAATTTACTTATTTTTTCTCTCGTAAAGATTTTATTTTTATGAGAAAAAATGAAACATTCTCTGAACTTTTATCTGGACAAAATATATTGTCCTTGTAAAGATTAGAGCTTTTTTTCTTATTGAAAAAAATTTTTTAAAATCAATTCTTGTGAGTTAGGAAAATGTTCATTCTGACAAAATGGGTCTTTGTTCTCGTAAAGACCACAGCTCGTTTTTTTTTTTTTTTCGTGCTAAAAATAAAGTTCTTCTAATGTTTATGACTTCTTTCCCAGACAAGCAGTAACTAGTTTTCTTGGGGGGGAAAAAACATCTTTATTCTCATCTAAGTCATTTAGCTGAACACAGTAGTTGTGTTAAAGCAAAATGTATTTTTGACGGCTCCAGCTGTCAATGGCAGTGAATGAGTCGATTGGCGATATGCGAAGATTTGTTTTTTTGCGTTTGCATTGTGATTACCTTGACGATGTCTTCATTGGCCGACTTGCACTGCACAAAGGCAGAGACGTCGGTGACGGCTCCATTCATCTCGATGGACACCATCTTGACAGGGATGGCCACGGTACGACCGGTCAGGACGGCCGTGTTGATGATCTCTGTGTCCTGCGGGGGAAATGATACCAGACGGATCAATATATATTTAACACATTTTAATCAGGTCCAACGTATTTATTGACTTTTCTAATTGAAGTGATGACCATTTTCTTGGTTTTTCATCATCTTTTCACCAAGATGAAACTAAATGTGAAAATTGTCATAGTCATGAGTGTTGTTTTCGTGGGAAGTTGCTCAAGCACGATGGCGAGGAACTCCTGGAGGAGCCAGTAAGTCGAGTCCATTAAGGCGCCAAATAAACCAGGAAGCAAAGTAATAAACAAACACTTTGTCAACACACTCTTATGTTAATCGAGCCGCGGCACGGTGACCGGTCGATGAATAAGGTCACGCCGCGCCGCTCTCCCCCGTGCGACCAGTCGATAATCTCACCCAGCTTCTTTGTCGTGTTGTTGCGCTCCCACAACATTCCTTGAAGAAAATGCAATGCGCATGTTACATAATTAGCAAGTTTAGGGGGGGGGGGGCTAAAAAAAAAAAAAGAGGTGACATCTCTGGAAGAACTCATTAGCGGCAAAAATGCAAACGAGGTAAACACAGACGTGATGATAAACAGACACAAATAAAAAGATGACAGCCGCCAGCCCACTCTTTGCCAGTCGAGTTGTCGCGCAAGCACAAAAATCATAAAAGTTGATTTATGCAGAGAAAGGCCAAGAAGTGACTTAAACATGGACGTGAAATACTTGGGAGAAAAAAAGGGGCACTATTATGGAGAAATTGATCAAAATGGAAAGAAAATGAGTGGAAAAATGAGACGATGAAGATCCCTGGAATATAAATAGAGAGTCACACAACAATGCAGGCCAACCGGCCAGCTAGCCGGCTGAGCCCGACAATCACAAAAACGTTTCCGGCATGTCAAGATAGCTGCATATCTTATTAGCTAGAACCAACCTATCTACGAACACACCTAGCAGGCCTCCTCAGTACCAACAGCTACCAAAATAGCTGCCCCCTAACACCTAATAACCAACCTAACTTAACTCAATACCGACCTGGCTACCAAAATACTGACCTACAACCTACCAGTCGACAAAAATACAAACCTGGCTTCCCATGTAGCTACTGTCAACACCAATATAAGACACAACTAGGTGACTTATGCAAATGGCTATCTAGCTACTTAAACAACGACTGTACCTATTGAAATACCTAACTAACTACAAGTTCCGGTTCTTGCCTACCTCAACCAAACCTGACTAGCTTCCCATCTACTTAAATACGGAGCTAAAACCTACCTACCTAATTCCAAACGTTGCTACCAATGCACACGTAAAAACCTACCATGTCAAAATGCCAACTTACTTAAATACCCTTAATACCTACCTACATACCTAAAGACCTACCTACTTACTGAACTAAACAGCTGCCTTCCTTCCTACCTGGCAATACACAACAGGTGTGACAATTAACTCTGTAACCAGGAACTGAAATATTCTCAATTTATGGAAACAATAATAGAAACATACACACAGTATTTAAAGACCCTCCCTACTAATTAAGATTTTTTTTTTTTTTTTGACACAGCTAATGTACCAAATGAAGCGTCTAGTCAACAATCCCCAAAAAAGCAGCGTCCCCCCCACAGCACGACAGGAACAGGTGGGCACGCAGCCGAGGAAAACAACAACGGCGGGTTTGCGAGTAAAAGTCACGGCGGCGTGGAGTGTAAAATTTGGCACACGCGTCGGCGTACAAGACGCATGCTAATTCTCCAAATGTCAAGGGGGGGGGGCCACTGACTGGCGGGTACACGGCGAGAGCCGTATGTTTGCAGCAGATGTGCAACTCCAAGTGGAGAATGCGTAATGGGGCTCGCGGCACTTGGAAGCAAGCAAATGGCCAAAAACGAGCCAGCGTGACTTGCAAGCATTGTTTGGGTATACACACACAACACACACACGCGTAAGTACTAAATAAAAAAATTAAAAAAAACACACACAACGCCAGGCTAATGAAGCAATTAGTGTTACCTACTGTGATCATGGCAATGATTATGACTGCTAAATATGTTAACAAAAAGAAGTGATGATTATTATTAGTATTATCAGCATTATTATTTATACATGTTCCACAACAATATAACACAAGAAATATATATTTGTGTATCGATTTAAATAATGACAGGACTGTAAAAATAAAGCACGTGCGTGCACAAGTGACGTGTGCTGAACTGACCATGGCCAGGGGCAGTATGGCCTGGATGTCCCGCTGGACCACGGTGAGCTCGGTGACCACCTTCTCGGACTCGGGCGGGGGGGTCTGATCCTTATAGTCGATGTTCCAGTTGATGCGTCGCGTCACCGACAGGCTGGTGAAGTTCTCCATCTCAAAGTCGAGCTGCATCACCTCGGCGTTGCCCACCACCTCCCTGAAAACAAAAAAATTACCAAAAAAAAAGCTCAATTGCAACGCTGGGGGTGTGGGAGGTCAGTACGCAAAATGATCATTGCCCGTGTATGGTGAGATGAGATTGTTATGATATATATTTATATTTTAATCGAATTTCATGTATTTTCATGTTCCTGTACAGTAATTAAGTACATTAATGTATAAATGGTGCATAATGTTAAAGGAGCTCACAATAATATTCAAACGTGGCTATTTTGTCATATTAAGGCGTACTACACAAGTTGAATTTGACGTTTTTTGTAAAAAGAAGAAAAGTTGAAGAACCAACGTCCTCGCAGAATGACATAAAATGTCCCCTTCGATAAAATCAAAAAGACAGCATGCCGATTTTTAGCACTAACGGAGATTGGCAATTTGGCCCTTTTTATTTATTTATTTTTTTAATGCCACGCCGGCTGGTTTCATCTGGCGCATCAAACGTCCAAGAATTAATCAGACGGCCCCCCCCCACCACCCACTTTCCCCCCCGCAAACCTCCTCACCCTCTATGCGCCGATGAAAACAGCTCTCGTCAATAAACAATCACCGCGCCTTAATCTGGAGGCTGGCGAAGATTGCAAATTCAAGTTGGGGCCTCTCACTTGCAAATAATTGCCAGGGTTCGCTCATTTTCTCCGCACAGATCGATCGCTTTCCCCCCCCCCCCTTACGACCTTGGACTGTATACACCACAAAGCGACTTCAAATTGACTTTTAGTCCAAAAAAAAAAAAAAAAGCGTCAAATAATAGCCGAGCTGGCCGTTTAAGTGGAGTCTGTCCCGGACAGCCATTCAACGTGATCGCCCTATAATGAAAAACGTCAACGATCACGCTGAAGACGTGTCGGCGCCAAGATCCACCGGGACCACGCAGTTGTGGATCCCAAACTCCAAACAAAAATTGTCTTCACGACGTGGTGTAATTACCCGCACTTGACATTTGGACGCTGTTGATGAGATTGGATCCATGTCTGTGGGTGGTCAGGGGGGGTTGGGGGTGGGGGCGTCACAACCCCCCGTGGACGTGTCACCAGGTGTTTTTTTGGTAATCATCATGACAAATGCCTTTTGGATTACAGGGCGACCTTTTCGGCAGAATATTCACTCGTGTAGCTAATTAATGTCACAACATGTCGTGACTAAAGAAACGCAATGGAACATCAGTTATGAACCAATCATCCCACTTCTGACACCGGTTATCATTGTCAACAGCGTGTCATTGTGCCCGTAACCCGGATTTGATCCTGGTTGCTAAAACAACAAACCCAGCACGACATTGGAGAACCAAGCAATAGACATTTTGATGAGACTTCAAATGCCCTCAAACTACTTTTAAAGTCCCCTTAAACATTTTGCAATGTTTTTTTTCTTTATATAGAATCCAAGAAATAAATAACACTGAATAATTCAGCCGCCCCCCAAAAAGAAGTGACGACCTTGTTGGCTGTTTTTCTTTCCTTCCTCCTCGTCCCAGCGTTATTAATATGGAACAGCCATTGACCACGATCAATAATGTATCGGCCCACACGCGTCAACTGTGAGGAAGTGCTACCGCCGAAAGAAGAGGGGAAGAAACTGAAAAAAAAAAAAAAAGAAGCAAAGGGGTCACGGAAGATAAATGAACCGCGGGTGTGATGTGATGAAGAGAAAACGTCGGGCAAAAAATAGAATAATGAAGTGAGTAACGCCAAAAAGAGATCAGCGACGCGCAACCTCTTTGTCATCGGTCGCGAGATGCGCCGGCTCCTTTGCGGGTTACACGGAGGGCAAAGCGGCCAAAACATTCTGAATTCGCCTTAGTGATACTTAAGAGGGTACTCAGAGGAATCATTGCCGGGGGATTTTCTTTTTTTTCCCCCGAGGGGGAGTGTCCATTAAAGTATTCCTCCATATCACCTCAAACTCTACTCCTAAAGTCTACCCGAGCGCGAAAGGGAGGGACTAAAAAGGATATATTGTTCTGGATAAGAATATATCGTTTAAAAAAAACAAAACAAAAAAAAAAGCGAAATATATTTGTTGGTCCTCGCTAACTGAAGCATTAAAGGATTATTAGCTGAAATGTGCAGGCTTTGTCAGGCCACTAAAAACAAAATCTACAAGTCATGCTAATCGCTACGAATCGCAGCCCCGTAATGTCTCGTGGTGAGGAAAGGAGGACGAAAACGTGTGAGGAGAAAATACCAAGACGTCTTGTCTTTGATGTTCTGCGATTATCAATGAATTTGCCAGCTTTCGTTCTTTCGGAAGTGTGTGTGCCGCCATGAATGAGAAAATTTGGCAAAAGATCAAAGACATTAACGACATTGAGTTCAAAAAGAAAATGTCTTTTGAGAAAATCTTGCCTTTGAGGTTCTCTTTAACAACCAATTAATTTGTCAGCTTTTGTTCTCTGGGGAGTTATTTGTCTGCTATTAATGCTAAAACGCCGCAAGAGATCAAAGACGTTACCGATACTTTGTGACCGGAACACACTTGATGTCTTTCAGGCAATCCTGCCTTTGATTTTTAGATTTTGAGAACCAATTCAATTATCATCGTTCTTTAAGAAGTGTCTTTGCGCGGATTCATGAAAAACATACCAAAAGATCAAAGACACCCATGATATTAATTGACAGGAAATTGCCACAACCTCCCTTATCCATTTAGGGAATCGTTCCTTGGACGTTCTGTCAGTTTCAGAACCGGTAGATTATTCGGCTATTTACTAAAGGAGCGTCCGAATGATCATTAAGCCAAAATTCAGCATAACATCAAAGACACTGACGATATGTAGAGACGGGACTTCTCTCCAACATGCTTAGAAAGTGTTTTTTAAGGCACTGCCAGGATTTATTGCCTTTGATGTCCTTTTCACCAAATATAGATTTTTCGGCTACTCATCTTTGTCAAAGTGACAGCTCGACCATCAATCAGGCCAAAAATTCGGCAAAAGATCAAAGACAATAAAGAAAACTAGCAACAGCCTGTTTAGAAAGTGTTTTGAGACCATGCCACAGCACCTTTTCTTTGCTTTTTTTCTTCAAGAACCAATTGTTTTCCCATTTATTGTTAGCGTCCAAGTGCAACATGCTTGCAAAGTGTTTTGAGTGCTATAATGTTCTTGAGTATTTTTGCTCTTTCAGAGACAATGCTGCTATTTATCATGCTACAATTCTGCCCAAAAAATAAAAAATAAAAAAATCAAATGCCATGCTGCTCCGCAGTGACTGGAATTCTGTCCGACGTGCGTATAAATTGTTTTAAAGCGATTTCATAACATGTCGCCGATGACGTTCTTGTAGAACCTACAGATTTTTTTCGTCTTATCTCGGTGGAAGTGACGGTTCTACTGGATTTATACTTTAAAGCAAAACATCAAAGGAGTGCTTGGAAAGCGTTTTGAGACAAAGCCAGGCCCATTTACCTTTGATGTCCATTTAGAAGCAATTAATCTTTCATGATCCCTCGTCGTGTTTAGGTTTAGGTCTACTATGCATGTTGTAAAAAAAAAAAAAAAAAACGAGCCAAATGTAACCTTTGATCACAATCAGAAACCTTTGAGTCCATATTTGGAAATGATTTCCCCACAGAAAATAATCCATTCCAGGGTCAAGCTGCTGTCGCCTTGAAATGTTTATGAAAACAGAACGGAATTTCATCGCAACAAATAATAACATGAAAATGCGTTATTCTCGTGTGCTTCTCTCGCCACATGTTCCGTGTCAAAGGCAGGTGTCGCGGCACCTTCTCGCCTTGTCGTCTAAATAATGGATGAGCCAAGTTTTGTCCCCGGAAGCCGCTGACATAATTAGCGCTCGCTGACGAGCGCTCACGTCGGGAGCCTTTGCCGCATTGTCACTTGCTGAACTCAACTCCCGAATTGAGAGGAGCGAAAAAAGACAAAACAAAAAACAAACAAAATAAAAACAACTCCAATACAGAATGCTGCATGTGTTGAAAGGTTGAAAAAAGAAAAAAAAAGATCCGTTCTTCAAATTTTAAATTAAGGAGAAAAATTGGATTGTACCAGGAATAGTTTTTTGGAGTAATTATTGGATGCAATATGAGCTCACCCGTGCTTGACTGCTTTGTTCTTGTTCACGTTAATGGTGGTGATGGAATGTTTGGCACCGGACAGAACCTCCCAGTCCACCTTCCACTGGGCGTTCTTGGACTTGGTCTGGATCAGGTTCACGCCTTTCTTAGCTTTCACCCTGCGGGGGAGAGAAAAGGGAAAAAAAAAAAAAGCCGGTCAATTTTATTAGAGGAAATGATTTATGTGCGGGGTCGGAGGTCGGCGCCCTCTCCCATGCGCCAACGCCCGCCTCCGCGCCTCGGCGTCACGGCCAAAGCAATTCCGCAGATGAATCAATAAGTGAGATGAATGAAGACGGCGGCGGGAGACATAAACGAGAGCGAAAAAGGTTGCGGCCGCTCTCGGGTCAGAGTGCGTCGACGACGCCTTTGTGCGGGATTAAATGCACGTCGGCCCGCCGCCGCGCAGCGCTAACACTCTAAAGGCGTTAGCAACCGTCGTAGGAGGTAACCATGGACAAATAGTTCAAGTTTACGGCTACAGAAATACGACCGTGAGCAAGAAATATATCCAAAGTGTCATCTTTGACATGTGATGACTGAATATGGCGAAGCAAGTTGAAGTGATTTATACTACAAAAAAAATAAAAAATACGGTATAATCCCGACAAACGGATTTCCAGGGAGGCAGTGACTCCCCTCAATAAACCGCAATGTTGCAGGCGTTCTTCTCAGAGGACAAAAAAAAAAATGTGTGTGAATAATTCAGACACCTCTAATTTAATATATAATATTTTCGGGGGGGTCTCCTAATCCGCTTTTCAGCGCAACGTAAAGTCGTCGGTCGGCTTTGAGCATCCGTCACAGGTTTCAGCCATTAGAACATTGTTTCTTGTTGTTGCACCTCTCATTAAAGACGACGCAAGGCAATTAGATGAAACGGAAATATGTAACGCTTAACAAATCATCGAGCGTTTGATGTCAGCTTAGAAAACAAAAAAAAGTGTGGATAGAGAGGCTCAACGAGGCGACCCAGTTGCTGCTTGATTACTCAATGCAAATACTTTGGATGGCAGACGTTAATTACGCTTTATTGCAGTGCCACGACGACGACGACGACCAACAACCTCGTTTACTGTCCACAACCTTACTTAACCTGTAACAAACACAGTCGATTCATCACCTCATAGAAGTTGGATTAGTTTCTCATTTTCTTTTTCATCAAGTGGCGCTTTTCCGCCAAGCTGCCGTTGGTTTAGCTAAATGTGAGCGAAACAGCGGGACCCGCGGCTCCCCACGGAAGAGCGTTAACGCTGATTAATGAGAAGGGCTTCCGACTGATGTTGAGCATTAAGCAGCTGTGATGTGGACGCGCGGGAAATGGAGGCGGGCTGCCGCTGCACCGCGCAAGCGTCGGCGGTAGTTGGGAGGCGCGGGCAAAACTTTTTTATGTTGGCGCAACAGCCAGACGAGATCATTATATTGCAAAAAAATGTCATGGTCAGACAGGAGGAAAAAAAAAATTAAAAAATGACATTTTTTTTTCCTATGTGGATTTTTTACTCTGTATGTTTAAAATGATCTTACTCCAACAAAAGAGTACAGTTTTTGAGAGACAAAGTCAGCGTATTTTTAAAAAAATTATTTTCACATATTTTGTCCATTTTATGTACTCTTCTCAGTATTATTATGTTACTCTCATTATGACTAATACAACACAAATATAAGTTTTTATTCATGCTATTAAAAATGTTGCACTTTGTTTGAATCTAGATGGAACACATTTCCAAAGACAGAAAAAGAATGGCTGAATCTATTTAAATTTTTCGTTAAAAATCATCTTAAGCCAAGAAAAGACCAAGGCCATAATTAAAAAAAACTAAAACATCCTCAACTAATTATTTGTTCAATTTAAGCATGAGTTCAAATTGATTTTATGCGTTTAATTTAAACGTAGTTTACTGTCTTTCTTGAAAGATGAATGTTGTAAAATATAAAATGTACTCTTTTTTTCATGTATTGACTTCAAACATCTTTTTGATTTTATCAAAAGATTTTATTAAAAAAAAAAAAATGTCACCATGTTGTGGACGCTGCTCGGTTTCATTTTTGTTTTGTTCCGACACGGCCCCCTCTCGGCGGTGAGCTCACGACTGTTCGCGCTCGTATTTCACGTTGACAATCACACGACCCAGCAGGACGTCAGCCGCGGATCCTTTTCCCGATAGCGCCCCTCTCAAAGGGAGAAATGCGAGTCGCCGCAAACATGAAGTCATCTTTGAAAAACAGACCAACACAGACGCTCTCTAGCAAACAGTCCTCGTGTGTGTGTGTGTGTGTGTGATCGCTCCACAGTGTTGTGGTCATCCACGTTCACGGCACTTCTTTGTTCAGTCCAGTCTGTCTCACCGCTTGCCGTTTCTGCTCATTTCTTTAGAACATTGCCAGTTTTCCAAATCATGTAGGGAGGGTACTTGGTTGTTCCACAATGTTGTGCACATTCATGGCCATGTACTGTGGCGCTAAGGAACTTTGTGGTTCTGTTTCACTGGTGCCACACAGTGCTTCATCAAAGTCCATTTTCTCCACTCAACTCTGACACGTGGTCGCGCCACAGTGTTGTGCGCGTCCACTCTGCGCCAAAGGAGCAAAGTACTTAAAATTCCAAGCACTTTACCCGCAAGTCGAGCGCAGCCATTAAATCGAGGCCTTCTCCAAGAAGTCAAGCACCTTCGGGACGCCTGGTGATCGTTCTCCCGGCTGCAATAATCACTCACACAAGTTCTTCCTCAAGATGCAAGAAATAAAAGTTTCCTTACAAGAGGCCCAGTGGTGGTGGGGGTGGGGGAGACGAGGGGTGTGGTGGTGGGGATTGAAAGATAAACATGGATTTGATTTTTCATTGATATTAAAAATCCTACAGAAATGTATTTTTTTTTTTCAAGAAAATAAGCTACAGTCCAAATCTCACAAGAACAACGTAATGTAATCTAATGTAAATTGACGAAACTCAAGAATGAAATTCAGTTCAAATAATATACGGTTTAAATGAAAGAGAAAAAAAATTAAACAAGAACGCATCAATATCCTTAGAGGAACACATTTGAAGTTCAAGGATAGAAAAAAAGTCATAATCTAATAAAGGTATTGCAGACTGTTGAATATCTTTCGACACAGTCGGCATCCCGCCTGTTGCAGTTCTGACGCCACTTCCAACGGTGGCAAATTGACTATCACAGGCACAGTCTATCTATTTTCGCTCTCATTTTTTTTGCAAAACAAGAGCATTTTCCCGCAAGGGAAGAAGTTCCTGCTGCGCGAAGGGGTGAAGAGACGGCAAACCCCCCGAAGCTGTAGAGTGTCACATCTGCGGGATGAACACGAAATGTTTCCGTCATTGTTGCCAATTTATCTCTCAGGGCGCTGGTGGAAATTACGGTTAAAAATAGCCGTCGCCCCTTCGGGACTACCGGGAGGGAGTAATTATGAGCAGTCGTTAGCAAAGGTCGCAGTCGATGAGCCGGGATGCTTTTTCATGAATGCAATGATGATGATGAGGATGAGGAGGAGGAGGATTTCTTTTTCTATCATTCTTTATAAAGTAAAAAAAAAAAAAAAAAAAAAAATTGCAATTTTACAAGAGGAATAATTTATTTTAAAACCATAAAAGAATATATAAAATTACAGGAATAAATTATTTTTTGGGGGGGTAAAATTTTTAACCCAAACATTTTTGTACTTTTTCAAGAAGTGAAAACTCTTATAAGAAAAATTACAGAGATAAAGCAGGATTTTTTTCAAGAATAAAGCCATATTTTTGCAGCAATTTTTCTTCGAGATTAAAGTCATGTGCCTGTTGTTTTAATTTAGCTGTCGCGGACTCTCGGCAGCATTTTGACTGTCGTTGACGTCAGCGTAGTCGTAATGATCCACAGCGGAGTAAAGCAATCAGCGTTTATTTGTCAAAGCGTGCACATAAAAGCGCTTGGTCCCGAGCGGCCCGTTTCAAAAGTAAAACAAATGACATGTCGCTGCGCACGGAAAAGCTCGCAGACAAATAAGAACGTGCACTTAGTCTGAATTATACATATCGTGCCGGGATGAAATTTGTCGTGTTGGCAGTGGCGCAAAGTGTCCCGCCAAGGGAACTAATGGAGCTTCTTCCTTGGGCGGGCGGGACGCCATAAAAAAAACAAAAAAAAAACTTTAGCGTCCAATTTTAGCCGTTGTTTGCCAAGTTGCGCGAATGCAAAGAGTGCTTTTCGGCCGTTTAAGTGCTGACATCTTGCTTGTTTGTTTACTTTTGCTTTGACTTCCATCAGGGATGGCAGCACTTGCAAAAGTTCTCTTTTACTTATGGCGGCCTGGCCACGCATCAGTGAGGACTTGAGGGGATATATATAATATATTTAAATAAATAAATAAAAAATAATAAATAAATAAATAAATAAAGTCTTAATTTTTTGTAAATTTCAGATTTTTTTTTCCCCCTAAAAGTTTTTTCCAATTGCCTTGTTTAGTTTAGTTCTATGCTTTGGAAGTGCATTTAAGCAGCATGTTAATCCATCTTGTGTGTGTCCACCTGGCTCCTGCAAATAAAACAAATGAGACCTAAGCCATGTGTAAAGGATTTGGCTATAGTTAGCCTAGCATTTAGCGCAAACTCGCACGAAAAGCCGGCGAATCGCACCGCCAATTAAGTAAGCCGCTCAGCCGGATTAACACACCTTCGGCACAGTCATCCCGTTGCATCACAGAGATTTTAATTGTTTTATCCGACAGTTAGCAACATCCGCCCGAGTCGTGGGTTCCGTGCGGAAAGCTCGCTCTCAGACGGCAATTATTGCTACGAGTGGTAAGAATCTCGGGGCGAGCCACAATCAGAGAAATCGCCGGCATCCAATTTATTTGATGAGGCCAGTCGGGCTCAGACGTGCAGAAAGGGGGAAGGAAGACAGGGGGGGGGTGAAGAGTAAGGATAAAAAAAAAAAAAAAAGCAGCCTCACTGCAACCTTGACTCAGAGTTGCGTTGTAATAACACTAATAATCCGTGCAGGGTTGAGCGGACAGCGGTTGCCTTTCAATACGGCGCACTGACTCACACTTCACAGCGACGATGTTACAATCGGAGCGCTCGCCCAAGCGTGGCCTGACAGCAGTATTTATGCCGCCATGGAAGTGAAGAAATACAGATTATGGAATACACTCAAAGGTGCACATTGGGACAACATAGTGGGGGACAATGAAAAAAAGAAGAAAAATCTGGAGATTTTTGACAATCTTTCTTTGTTAAAAATTTAAGCACGAAGTATTGGAAAGCAGGCAAATGTTTCTCCTGTAATTCAAATCTTAATTGTTGTAAATGGGACCAAATATAAGCACTTATATTAAAAAATATATATTTTATTTATTTATAAATTTATGTTCATTAAGAAATAATTTTGTGTACTTTTAATCTACATTAAAATTATAATTTAACCCCCCCCCCCCCCCTCCAAAAAAAACCAAAAACTTTTTACTTGAAGGGATCAACATGGTCCATTTTCTAACAAGCCACAGGGGGCTGAATTTTAGGACTTTTACATCCATTTATTGTCTAAGTGCCAATGTTCAGACCAGTCATACTAAAAAGTATTATTTTTATTCAAATACTTTCTTTTCTTTTAGTTATTTTTAAACAGACAAATTAAAAAACAAGGCAGTGGGGAAAAAAAAACAAAAAAAACATGCAGCCGCTAAGCGGCAAAAGCCAAGTACAAATCTGCAATGTCTAAAGGTGAACCGCAGATCTTTTTGGTTACAATTTGCATCATGTGTGTAATCCTGCTGACTCACAAACAGCAACGAAAACTCCTTAGCCGAGCTTGACGGCCACAAGCGAGATCAAAGGACTGCGGATGAAATTCAAAGACGGGTGGGTGGGGCATTGATTCCTGATGTACTCCGCTGCTTGAAGGGGCACTCTTTTCCCAGAAGACCTTCCCTTTCAAATTGGAGCGCTCAGAGTAAAACTAGCTCTCTATGGGGACGCTCGCAACACGGAATGTAAGAAAAGTCATGCCGCAAACACACACACGCACACACACGCACATTAAAAGTGAATATGGCCAATCACAAAGGAGTGGCCCACAGCTCCCAGCCATGCAAAGTTAATCATCACACAGCTGAGAGCCATGAACTTGAGCTCAAACACTTGAAACAACTTTTTTTTCTCTTTTTCGATTTTTATTTAACGCCATCCTCGCACTGGGTAAATGCAAAGAAATAAGAATTCAGAAGCAAGACGTTAAATAAGTTCTCCCATCGCAGACGAGCTCGGGTAAGATGCTGCCGTTTTAAAGCGCGGAGACGACAACGCCATGACGTGTTTACATCAAGACAAAGCAATGCTCAGACCGGAGACAGCTTGGCTAGTCTGATTGACCATTACGCACCACCCCTGCAAATCGGAATAAAATTGATTCCAGTTCTCATTCTATTTGGCTCCTTTGTAATCGGAATACATGGCTGCATTAAAACACGGCTTTTGTCATTGAGAAACACTTTTTTTAATGTTTGTTTATATTGCATTATCTTCATTCAGATTTTAGAATATGTTAATGTTGGGGGGCAATGGGGAGAAAAAATCATTAAAAAAACCATATATTTTCCCATTTCCAAAGTGCTAATATCTGTCGATTAATCGGTCAAGCTTAAAGCATCGTATATAAGACATTTTCTGACTGTCACTCCTCCACTCCATTTGAAGCAATAACAAGTAGCTGGCCAGTGCGCGACGCTAACGTGGATGTCCACTCCATTCAAGGCTCCACCACATAAGATCCAAGTCAAACTCTGCCTTCATTTTTTCGCAAATGTCAAAAGACACCATTAAAATGTAAATCTTCTTCTGTGACATTTTTGCACCATATTGCGAACAAAGTACCTAATTTCCGGGAGTCAAACAGAGGAAATGATACAAAATAAATAAACCGGTGAACAACTGTGGAGAACTCGGACGTAAACTTTCCCGTCTATATTCCCCGCCCATGTTCTTTTGTGACCTGCCAACTCTGCTTACCGTAAAGGATGGCGGGGAGAGAATTGGCTAAGTGCGCAGAGTGGCGTGGTTGTATTTAAATGTGACTGAGGGAATGTTTACAAAAAAAAAAAAGTACTTCCTTGGCGTCGACAAAATGATCACTTAGCTCAAACGGCAATTCCGGGGAAAGGCGAGCGTAGGAAGGATGGCGCTCGCTACCACGAACCGTAACAAATGAATCTCTCTCCCGGTGCTTGGCAGCAAGCCGTTACTCTTGAGTCAATTAGGGACATCATCAACAACAACACCAAAAGCAGTACACAGGCAGCTTGTGGGCATCAACATGCAAATTGTGCAAAACCGCTGTGAGCCGTTATCTCCAAAACGGGCGTTTAAGAAGTGTTTATCGGGAATGACGATTATCAAATGACCTAGATGATAATTGCTTGAAGAGACATAAGACAAAAGGTGGTACTCGAGCCGCAAACGTCACTGGGCTCTACTTTGACCTTTCCATTCTATGTCAAAAGAAATAAAAACTAAAAGATTTTTTTTCCCCACTTTGTAGCAACTCAAAATGCATGTTCCTCAAGGCTGTGTTCTAGGTCCCGCCCTTATCATCGTAGAAAAGTTGCGGTCCATGCTTTACACCCACCCGTTACGTCCATGACACCCTTCCAACCTCACTAAAACAAACCTCAAAAAACTTTGAATGTTTTTATTTGGTTTTGTTTTGCTTTCTAGCAATGCAAAAATAAAGTGTGGTGTTCCTCTTTGGCCAGGGGTGGGAAAACTTTTTGATTCGTGGGCCACAATTGTTACAAAAATTTGACAGAGGGGCCGGACCAGCAGCAAATGGATGGGGTGTTTTTGTAACCTCACTTTGGAGAAAAACTTGATTATTAAAAAAAAATGACCATGTCACCTGGTTGATCCCTTCAAATGAACATATTTTCCATTTCCGATCACACCAATCCTCAATCTCTTTTTCACACATTCTTTGGGTTGCCCGGTAACAATATCGATGGTTCGCCAGCCATGGGAACCTCTCAGAACAGTTTTTTTTTCCCGTTCCTATTCTTGTTTCTTTTTATTTGTACAGCTCTTACTCGCTCCCTCTTTTGGTCTCTTGAGCTTCTCGACTCAAGAGGCGGAACAATCAGAGAGTGGTCGGCTAGTGCTCCCAGAGCACCCATTGCTATATATGTACACCGGCGACCTCAGTTTTTTTTTTTTTTTTTTTTTGCTGGAGATACTTAGTTTAATCATAACAATTTTACGTTTTTTTTTTTTTGGAACGGTATTATTATTCCAGTGATTAATACAACTCCTCCATCTTCTGTGACTTTTATATCGCGCTGCCCTTTTGCAAAACTACCAAGACGGATTAATTTCAAGCAAATTGATATCATCTGGAGCACTTTTGGCAGACGGAAAAAAAAATAAAATAAATCAATGAAATATCCGCAACTGGTGGACTCCATCAAAGCAAAGATGTAGACTCATGCAAATATCCCGCAAATGTGATTTCAGTGACTACAGTGAAGCAACTGAATCATTAAAAAAAAAAACAACCAAAAAAAAACCACAAGCTGCCAGTATTCAATTAAAACAATTTGAAGCCATCCAAATGGCTTTTCCCAGTCCGAAAATAAAAGACATCTCGCCGAGATAGCCACGGCGCCAACGAAAGATGGCGAGATGATTTGTTTGTTTATAGGCCGCACCAACTGGCTTGTGCAACATTAATGCTCGCTACGCTCCCCCATGAAATGTGAGGCCATCTTCATAAAAGACTTGGAAAATGGAACAACAGATGTACGGCACGCACAAAGCCTGCCAAAAGGTTCTTGATGTACTCGGAGCGTTTGCGGCATCGGGGCAGATGGCACTCGTCTGCTAATGACTATTTTACTGCGTCTACTTGTCGCCTGTCACAGAAATGCTGGGTCAGGAATGATTGGATTTCTGCGTTGGATTGGGAACAAACGGCTGGAATCGCAGAGCACAATGCATTTTTACAGAAGGTCCTTGAACACCTCAGAAGTGGAGGTTTTGGGGCAAAAAAAAAACCATGCCTGGAGTTTTTCGGGGGGGGGGGCCGTCAACTTGGATGAGACCATCAGTTTGAGTAGACTCAGCACGCATTGAGGATGTCGACGGCTACGTTCACGTCTAGTCTCGTTCACATGCGAGTCCGTTTGATTGACAGAGTGAAGACGTAGACGATGTCACTTCATCATAGAGCCGCTCGCTCGGCAGCAGCTGCTGAGCAACTTCAACCGCAGCTCCAAATTATTTATTTGAAAACATTGCATGACACAAATATTTAGTATGAAGTCTAATGGATACATGTGTTGTGTAAACGCACATGAATAAATAAAACGTGTTATGAAATGGATTCAAGGTGGAAAGCATGTGCGTATCGCTGGATTACGTTCCTCTGGGGGCAGTGAAGTAAGTGCTCGCACGGACCGGCCGACTTTGCTTGCGTACGCATCAACATGCTTGTTTGTACCACCTCCTTTCTCATCACCTGATTCATGTGCATCCAAAGCGACAGCTCTGTTGTTTACTACCACCGCCTTCTTTGTTCCAGACTCTAATTAAAAAAAAAAAAAATGCTAACCTGATTCATTCATTCATTGCCAGTGCTTTACCCAGAGTAAAGATACATAAAAAGAAGCTGGGGAAATGCTGGCCTGTTCGCACGGTTGACTTTGCCCTTTTTTTGTGTCCATTTTTACACAGACAGAACAACGATAGCAGAAATAGGCAGAACAATGCAGGCTGAAACGAACGTCAGCACCGTCCTACTTCTGATACCACTACAGAAGCCGTAAAAAAAAAAAAAACTGATTGACTTTGGCGGCCATGCCGTTTCTACAGAACATGTGAAGAAGCGGGAAATGGTGTTTCTACAAAATTTCAGCATGACAAAGTTTGGTATATTTGTGGCTTTTACAGGCCATATTCGATGACAGCCTCCCAAGACAGATCGTCGCTGCCCCCCCCCCCCCCCACCTCCCGTTCCACGTTGCTGCCGTTTACGTAGAAGAGTGACTAACTGTGAAAATGGCTAATTAGCTCAACTCAAATTGCGAGTCAAAAATTTGAAACGTTTAGGCGCCCGCTCCAGACAAGACTCAAGGACATGTTTGGCTTGTGTTTACTCGCAGCTGGCGACGGCAATCAAGCGCAATGGAGTGTGTTTCCATTCCACCTCCGGCGACGGGGTTATCCCGTCTATCACGTCGCTTTGCTGGCTAAGTGAATTACTACAAATGTGTTTAGCGGCTTGAGGGGGAGTTGCTTTTTCCGGAGGAGGTCGGATTCGGGATGGAGGGGGTTCCATGAGTGATAAGAAACGAGCAGACATTTGACCACAGAGACAATTGCTTTCAATCATACAAAAGCTGGGAGGAACATTTTTTTTACAAATTGAACTCATCAGCTGCACGTTCATGTCTGATACCTTGTAACATTAATGACTCACATGACACCAGAGGGAGGAAATGTCTAATAAGGACCATTTGGGGCATTTTCACTTCACGGTGTACTCAGTTTTGTTGCCGGTTTTGACATGAACGGCTGTGTGTTGGAGTTATTTCGAGGAGACAGTAAATTTACAGTTATACAAGCTACACCATAGTCGTAAAGTGTCATTTCTTCTGTCTTGTACCATGAAAAGATATACAGTAATAAAATATTGTCAGAAATGTGAGGGGTGGACTCACTTTTGTGAGCTGGCGTAGGTGTGCGCAAAGCGTGCGGATATTAGCGACGACAGCGGCCGCCTGGACGTCGCGCAAACACGAAAGCGACGAGCTGGAAGAACACCCCGACACCTAATGTCAAAGTCAGCGCATGTCCGGCAGTTTACGAGCTTCAGCAGCTGCTGCCGCGACATTTACCTCTCACGCAACATTTTCAGCGTGCAGGAAACTTGTTAGGGCCGGGTGCTTGCTCCACATATGCCACAAATGTGACTCATTCAACGGTCACCTGGCCACTTAAGGTGTTTCCTACGGTCCCCGTAGTGCGCCGGTGCCGCCGCCGGCGTTTTCACGCATGGGAGGGCTTCCTCTGGAGAGCGAGCGCATGCAAAGGTGAACGCCGATGATGCATTGCTGTGGTTTCTTGCGCTGAAAGGTTAAGGCTGTTTTTAGAGCGGACGGCACAGATGTCAACGCACTGAATATGCACGGTACAAACCTGCAGTTCCATTTTATGAATTAATGAGGCCACTTGATTTGTTGGCGGGATGTTTTTTTTCTGTCTGTATGCATCGGCCATCTACGCTTACTATAGCAGCTGTATCCAGCTACGCATCCCAAGCAATCAACGCTGCCAATTAAAGCTGAACGATTTATCGTTGCGGGACCATAATCGCGATCTCAGACATCGTGATTTTGAGACTGTCACAGGTACGTTTTATTTTAATGGGTTCTTGTACCCCACATTCACAAAGCACGTTCACAGTAACCACCGCCGTACTGATTAAAAAAAAACAAGCAGCATGCTGTCACCCGTAGTCCTGGAAGTTATTTATTTTGCTGCTGCTTGAATGCTAGGCGAATGCAAGCTATCTTGCGCCGCAGCAGTATGGACTTTATTCGTACTTGATGCAAGTCCGTGCACAGCAGCAGCCGCAACAAGCTGCGTGATGCGGATCATCTCCATTGTGGTGACAAACTACCCCAACAAAAAAAAGTTGCGTTTTAACCGAGAAGTCGAACGTGAGTTGTAGGAAAATCGAGTGAAATCGATGAATCCATTTTTTAAAACCGGGCCTAAGCACTATTAGCATGCAAGACTAAGTGGTGTCAAATGCTCACGCCTCTCGCTACGAATTCAATTTGCACTTTAAGCACAAGACAATAATTACTCACCGCATGTGGACATGTAGCAATTTCCTTAAGCAAATCAGGTGCTAATATAATCAACAAATGCAGGCGGAGAGCTCGCTAGGCTTGCGCTTGTTGCTTGGTAACGCAAGAATTCTCAAATCCCGATGTGGCCATGAGGGAATTAAAAAATAAATTTTTATTTTAATTCAGTGAGCGAAAGGGTGTCAGGATTGGTGAAACCCGAGACGTGGCGTCGCCCGGGTAACCAAGAGCGTCCGTCATTGTCAGGCGTTATGAAGTTAGCAACGTTGGCGGCATTAGCATAACCACGCTTTATATACGGTCGCTATGCAAATGTACGACGTGCTGTCCGGCGCTGCGAGTCATCGCCGGTGCAGAGATACGCAACTACAACTCTTTTCAAATATCATACATGCATATACATTTGATTTTGATAAAACATTCATGTTAACTGCGGCCCCTCAAACATAAGGATGGCCGAGTGGTCTAAGGCGCCGCGGTCAGGACCCAGTCTCCCCAGGAGGTCTGGGTTCGAATCTCGAATTTCCCCATTGTGGGACTAATAAAGGGCAAATTATTATTATTATTATTATTATTATTATTATTATTAATTATAAATGAAAGCTTGGAATGTAATTGATATGAAATAGAGACATATACACATTTACATACTTATGATATATCATTCAATAATTTAATACAATAAATAAATGCATTTTTATTTTTGCATATTTGATCAACTAAATAATAAAATGAGAACATTCATTGAAAAAAAATTGGTTTAAATTGACAAAACAATAGTAAATTACTCGTATAAAAAAGGAAAATATTTCAAAATACAAATAAAATGTGAAGAAAAAAATGCAATAAAAATGCATGAAAGTTCATGTGTATTTATATTAGATTTTATTTCTATTATATTTACCTAATATTTTGAAAAAAGAAAAAAAGATTGTAGAAAAATTAAGCAATGATATATCCCAAATATAGATGACTATTTTTAAACTATATGTATTATAGAGTTATAATTATAAACCAATATAAATAATTCATTAAAATAAATAATCGTTATAATTACTGTGTAAAGCCCATTGACAAAAAAAAAAAATAAATTCTGAAACGTAAAACGCCCCCACAACCAGCTGTTTTGCATACGGATCATTTTTCGCCTCCGAATGATTCGTCTCCATAATACCCATGACACACTTTGATCTGGCAATCTGGATAGCGGCGGATTAAAGCGCGGATGCAAATAGAATTAGGCTCGCAGCTTTCCAAGGCACAGGCAGGTTGAATGACACGGCCGTTTGGATTTGGGGCGGGGTGGGGCGCGATGGGACAGGGGTGTCCTTTGACTTTTTGGGACTGCCGGGAGGGTTTTCAACCAAGTGTGCCTTCCTGGAGGCGTTTCCGAACAACTGCCACCATTCGTTACCAAACAGCTCGGAAATTGACAGGAATTTTCATGACAAATTGGCTTCAAAATCAGCACAAGCGGCAGAATAATTAACCGGACCAGAACTTTGACAAACTAAATGTAAACGCTTGCGTCAACTGCTGCCATCAGAGCGAATACAAGAGAATTCATAATCGTGCCGACAAAATTGAAGAGTACGGCCAACAAAATCCGGTATTATTGCCAAGAAAACAAAAATGATTCCATTACCAAATCGAAATGAATTCTACAAATTTGCATGAGGAAATTTTGATTCTTTAAAGTGAAAATGTATGATTAGATCCAATCAAATCTGATGACGATTAATGACCAGTAAAACGCCATTGCCACAAAATGCTAATTTCCGATCAAACGGCCCCTATCTTCGAAAAGCTGCAAGCAAACGGAAAATGCTGAAATTGACACCTTGGAGGGCGTCAACAAAAAGCCTGTGACAAACGAGTCCCGCTCGGGCTGCGAGGCTTCCGTTGCTTGGAATTATTCTAATTTAAATCCGTGTAACACAACAACCTTCCCTCCTGCCGGCGGCAGGCAGGCAGATACCTCCACGCTGGAGCCCATCTCTCTCTCGAGATGCACAAAGAAGAAGCAAAGATGAAAGAAGATGACGTTTTTTTTTTTTTCCCACAAGGGTGCTCTGAGAAGCCAAGTTTGACGGTGTGGGCGGCTACGGGTGGCGGAGAGGTTATACAACGGCTGCTGCTCGTAACGGTGACAACATGTGAAGAAAGGAGCGGAGGGCGGGGGTGGAGTTGAAGGGCGGTTGAGTGGGGCGGGGTGAGGCGCCTCTGGAAGTCCGGCTTTAAAAAAGAAACATCACTGGTTTTGGTAAGACCTCAAAAGACGGATAGTCGCCAGGTTGACTTTGCCCGTCTGATTCTGTCTTGGTGGCATTCATACAGAAACGGTAAAAAGATGGAGAATTTATGAATCGACGCTTTGGCTGCGCAAAAGTTATCGAGTAACCTCCAATTATTTTTGCTCCCGGTCTTCGCCACTCATTCCAACCGACGCAATCGTGTTCTCAGGGGCCAGTAAACAGCGTGCCTCTTGATCCTTGTGTACTGGATTTGAAGTAACGACTTTCAAGAAGAACAGGAAAGAAAGAAAGAAAAGACTTTGCAAAGGCGGAGAAGACCTCATTAAAAAAAAAGAGGGAAAAATAAAAAACGAAAAAAAGTTGTGGGGAGAGGGGGGGGGGGTGAAGATGAAACCTCTCCAACTCCTCCACCACTGCTGCTGCCGTCGGCTTTGAAGCCGGAGCCCGGCAACAATCTTTCACGCCACGTCTATCACAACACATGTCTCTCAGCAGGAGAGGGGTAAAAAAAATAAATTATTAAAAAAATGAAATAAAATGTGGGACAGCAGCAAGGAGTGTGCGGAAAAATACGGCCCATCTTGCCTGTTCAACACCCGAAGATGTCGAAGATAAACGCGACATGACGCCAGGAAATGAAGAAGAGGGACGGCGCGGGGAAGCTTGCGGGGCCACGTGGTAACTTGCGGCTGATTGGTCGACTGGCTTGAATTGAGATGATTACGCCAATATATATATACATATATAATTTTGCTCCAACAATTTTGGGTCCTTGCGAAAAAGATAAAAATCAACAACAACAACAAAGTCATAACATCTGTGGGAGTGTGAAGGAAGAAAAATCAGGCTCATCTTTCCCGTTAAGCACCTGAAGGTATCCCAGATAAACACACGAGGTGATGGCCAGAAATGATCCGATGGAATTTCCCGGGGCCACGTTACTAATACGTCGGCAAATCTTCGCCTCAGTGGGCGACGTGCCACTCAAAGGACATCTCAGGACGTCTTCAATTACAGCAGCTTGATCTTAGTCATTGCTTTTTTTTTATTTTTTCCAGTCGACTGACATAGTTTCTCCACAGTGTTGTTTATGTCAAGGTTGATGATCACGGCAGCTGACGGAATTTTTTGCACGGCACAGTCTTCCCGATTTTTAGGCGCTTTTAAGCATTTCTCCTTAATTGTTCCTTTCGTCTCCCAGTTGACTCTTGACATGGTCGCTCCACAATGTTGTGTTTTTATGCATCCCGGTTGGCAGGTGGTCTGATGCTTATTTTTTCAGCAGTCGGGCTAGCATCTGGCTGTTTTTAATAATTTCTCCACAAATTTTTCCCCATCCAGTAGCCCCCAACATTGTGGTGGCTCCACAATGTTGTGCGCATTCAAGTTACAAAGAGATATGCCATTCACTTTGTTTCATTCCTTGTGCGTGCGCTTCTTCCTTTTCCCAGGAATCTGAGTGCTTTATTTGCTTCTACTCGCGCCGACTTGCTAGCATGTAATTGAATGGACCACCAAAAACGTCGGGACCACGACCAGAAACTGTGTGGCCATCTCGACAAATCACAACAAAGTGAAATGAGCGAGATAAATCGCCTCAGTCAAATGAAAAAATGCGCCCCCGCCCCCTGCCGCTGCCTCCATTTTGTCTTCCCTTCAATAAATCGACAAAGGAGGGCGGCAGAGTCGAGAAATGGCAAAAAGAAAAAACAGGGAGCTTGTCAGTCGGCGCGATGAAGCATAGAGAGACATTGATTGAGCGCCACTCGCTCGCTACGTGCTATTAATTCAAGTCATTTCAAGAACAAAAAAAAAAAAAAAAAAAGCAGGATATTTAACGACAGGAATTCACGCCACATACAAATAGCCCACTTCAAACACACAGCCGCTAAATTTAGCGCAACTTACCTGTAATGAGAGGGATTTTTTTTTTTCCTGCCGAGCCATCTCGAAGGCGTAACACAATTAGCTCAGGTGCAAAATTATTTTATCTGAAGTGTGATGAAGTCATTAATCTGCCGCACTTTCAACACAAGGAATTATCTAATCTGCTAATAATTGCTTATTAATTCCACATTCATTTTTGCTTCAGTTTCACTAGGACATCATTCATCGAGTGCATGCGATTTTTAGATGAGCAATGATTTATTATTTTGACAACAAAACTTTCTGGGCACGAACTTCTGATTGATAGTGCGGCCTAAACGCTGCATGATAGTCAAATAATTTTTCCGTTCTGTTATCATGCCATTTCTTCAAGACTAGCTTAATTGTTCATTTTTAGGTTTGGACTTCCAACTTGTCAGCGATGGGAATTTTTTAGCGTTCTGTAATAACGCAATTTCTTCAAGAAACGATGAATCAATTCCACGCAATTGTCACAATTGTTGACCATCAATCAGGCGACTGATGGTCCGCTTGCCTATCATATGAATATTTATAACACAATTGATTCAAAGCATCATAATTCAATCCCATTTAATAGTTAGAATTCTTAATGATCAATTCATTGACTGAGCAAACTTTTGGGGTATTCCCAAAAGTCAGTGAGCCATAAATATGATGACATGAATCTTTGTAATCCACGTCAACACAATTTAAGACTCAATTAAACAATTCCACGCCATCTACAGACCAATTGTCCCCTTTTACGTCCAAATTTCAAGGTGTCAGTGCACCCAAAAGATTAGATGACATCAATTTTTGCATTCTGCTTTGCCTTCAAGACGCGACTAATCGATTCCCTGCCCCAGCACACTTAGCACGGCAAATTGTAAGCTCTTTAGAGGCTCTCCTGACCACAAGTGCTGATAAAAATCATCTCAAAGCGACGCTCGATGTGGCCGAGGCACGACTTTGCCGGTCGTCCGAGCGGCTGATGATGAAATGAGAGAATGAATGGCGGTGGAAAAGGTGAACAACAGCCGGATGGGACTCGACCGGTCGTCTCGTCGCGGTTCAAACTTACAACAAGGAAGAAACCTGATTCTGAGAGCAACGCAGTCAAGCTCATGAGCCTTTTGTGTAGTACAACCGATATGTGGTGACTCACCAAATTCAGGGAACGACTTTGCCTGGAATGACCCTGCGAGAAGACTTAAGCTACTTATTTGCACCTTTGACACCTGTTAATCAAGTCTCCATATGAATTTCCCCATTGTGGGACTAATAAAGGACATCTTTATCTTTATCTTTATCTTTAAGGCCCAACTGGAGGGCTAGCCAGTACACGAATGGGAAAAATGGTGAAAAACTGTCAGTGAGTCCAAAAACAAAAGGAAAAAAAGCGCAGAGCCCTGTCAAGACTGCTCACAGATGGCGCTGACAGAATCTGTGAGCGGGGGCGAAAGCTCAAGTCGAGCCACATGGCGCGACGGCGGCTCACGCGACCGCTAAAATATGTTTTTAATGACGTGACAGATTGTGGACGACCCTGGCGACACTTTACATGGCGCATCTCCCCCGCCAGGCCTCATCTCCATTCGACATATGCCAGGGGTGAAATTTCCCCGGGCGGCAGCTCTGTCAGAAAATGATTTTAAAAAAATATCTAAATATGTATTACCATTCTAATACGCAAACGTTTGGTTTGACTGGAAAAAATTGCCGGCAGTCTTCTGTCATTGAACATTTTCTTGGGGGATGGGGAAGTACCGATACAAGGTATCTGGCTAATACCACCCAACTTTTATCGGGTACTTGTGGAGGCCGCTGATACAAGCCACCGATACTTCAGGTAAATTCAAAATCTGGCAAGTTTTCCTTGCCAGTATTGTGTTGTTTTTCTCATCTATTGCCCCTGCATCTTCAAATGTCAGAAAAAGAGATTGAGGGCTGTGACAAAACGGACCAGCGGAATACAACAGTCGTCCGTCGTTCGGTGTCACGCGGTGTTAACGAGCGCTTCCAAAGGGTGACCACTACCGGGTAACATTCAAAGTAGACGCGCGTGTCTTACTGCAACTTTGAACATTTGTCTTCTTGCATCTTTTATGGCTTTCCTCCAGAGCGCCACAAATTCAAACTGGAGATGAAGCGTCATCGGATCGCCTTTCAACTGCTCCCGTTTGATTGGCCGTCATGCGTCTCTGAATTCCTCAATTACGCAAATGTGTCAAATTACTTCTTGCTTGATTTTTTTTGTAGCTATGCATTTTTTTAACTTGATTTTGGTCATGCTGCTGAGCCTCACACTTTTTTTTTTCCCAACTTTGGCTGCCAAAGTAAATTAATGAACAAAAAGACGGCTAAGTGTTTAAACCACAAGGTTGGTTCCTCTAATCTCCTTGTAAACAAATCCAAAGTGCACTTGTACATAAAACATCTGCTGTTCAGCTCTTATCGGTGGCTTCCCGTGCCCCAAAAAAATAAAATCAAAAAGATTGCCTCCACATGGGTTGCACTAGCGTTCATCACCACGTTATCAGGGCCAGAACGATGCAAAATGTCAATGAACGCTTTGTTTACGAAGGGACGCACACAAAAAAAAAAGGAACAAGCCTTGCTGTTGATTTTCATTAATTTGGGCCTTAAGTTTCCCTCTTTAGTTTTTTATTGTTAGCATAAATCACCATTAATGCCGAGAGTGTCTGCAGGGAGAAACAATAGTGTGCGTGTGTGTGTGTGTGCGTGTGTTTTTTTCCCTTACTGAGGCTTAATGAGTCAGCCAGGCTTAATAATTATTCAGCAAATCTGCGACTTTTAACAAGTGTGTGCCGGAGATTATGCTAAGATTACAAATAAGCGTTAGCAGGCTGTTTCATCATCTCGCCTTAAGACAGCGGCGAATATCTTTAACGCTTGCAGTCTGAGAGCCGCACAGCACTGAAGGAACTCCACCATTTGTACTCTTAAATTGCAGAACGTTGGAATATTTATATACAGTTTTTTTTTTTTTTTGGGCTGGATTCATTAGGTTTTATTTGAAGTGCACAACCATTACCTGGTCAAACGACACGCACGCACGCACGCACCCACATATACCTTGGGCTCATTTATACGACAAAGTGCTTTGAGCAGCATTTCCGAGAGAGGGTGAACTGAAGCAAACGTGCGTTTGTCACGGCACAGCTCCAAAGCGATAACATTGCCGAGGCGCGCTCGGCTTGAACCCGATCCCCCTCCCCTCCCTCTCGGCATGACTCAGCATTATGAGGAAAGATGAGGGTTGGTTGAGAAGAGGTGAGAACAAAAAAAAAAAAAAGTGATTACATGCTCATTAGGCTCCTTGGAGCTAAAACAGAGCAAGCTCGTGATGGATAATAATAACACAGAATAGATTTACGTAGAGCTAGTCGCACTTGCAAGCACACCGTTTTACAACCTCGCCATAGGCTGGACTAATTGCTGTCGACAGTGTTTCCCCGCTATTCCGCGATGCAGCAATATCGTCGATTTTTAGAAACTCGTCCATTGCGAATTCAACGCCACTGAATATCTTGGAAGTCTCTGGCTTACAGTAATGTTTTTTTTTTTAAATGGCATATACATAATTTTAGGCCAATTGAAGTGTTGAAAACATAAATCTCGCTGAAATGCAGTCAAAAGTCAACGTGTATCGATGATAAAGAACATTTAAGCATTCGTGTGGTATTTCACACTCACTCGGGCGCCGATTGGCATTCTCGGATACGAAGCAGCATCTTATTTCCAGAAATGTATTTTTCTTTATTTTATATCAATTTTGAATACGTTTAGAGTGTGTTGAAAAAGTTGCATCAATAACTAAACGTATTTCAAGTGTAGGGGAGGCATAAACCTCGGTTTTCTGCTGCCCTAATTAAAAAAAAAAAAAACAATAAAATAAAAAAACAAATAAATCCACTTGGTTTTCATTGAAAAAAATATATGCAACTGGGACATTCAAAATAAAAGCATGTGGTAGAAGAACACACACTTTATTGGGCCACATGGTGACTTATTTAGCGGCAGTCAATAAACAAGCACAAAATAGTTTGTTAACTAAACCACCAAGGAGCACAAGAAACTGTTTTTGCTTTTATTTCAAAGGCCTGGCTTTTGAAGGTCGCATTAAATGGTCTGCCTGTTGCCGAGCAGTCCGGGAGGCCTTTTACTGTTTGCCTTGACTTGTTAATGAAAGCTTGCCTGGTGGAACAAGCCTTGTTGAACCAATTTTCTTTTCAACATTTCAAACTAGAGTTATTCTAAAACAACCAAATTGTTCACACGTTCAAATGCCTGGGATGGATTCGTTGCATTTACATTATTACGTTAAATCTGACTGGAGTCATATCATGTGACTTGATTCGCAGACCATATTGTTTTTTCTCCTCAATTATAAAATTTTCTGTGAAATAAAATGTGACTTTTCTCACATGATTGCAACTTTACAGTACACACAAATCAGACATGCACATTGAGAGTATGCGGAAGCAATCAGAGCACTCGCATGTGACTTTCCTCTTTGTGATATCCGGATATTTGCGGTACCTCTCGCTCCCAAAGGCTGTAGTGCTTCCGTTTGCAACTGACTTTGCATTGATGCTGTGTTGTGCGAGCGGCTGTTTGATTTTGGCTTACTCACAGGTGTAACTTCACCTGACTCAAAGTGAAACTCACCGACACAGTGAAATGTAAATGCATTGAGTGGAGGATTTAAGAGTTGAATTTAGGCTTCATTCAAATTTCCGGTGTGGATTAATTTCGCTTTCACTGTTGAATTTAACGACTAGGGAGTAAAACCTGTAAAACCCAAGTGGGGTGCAGGCATGAGCGATGGACCCGCAAGTATATATATTTTATTTGTTTGAATATGTTATTCACAGGATTTTTTTTCTTTCCAGGGGCTAAAGGTCGGCTGGAGTAATACATGCAAGGTTGACGCTAATGAGGACAAATGGTTTGTAAAATGGATGAGTGTAGTTTAGAATATCA
This sequence comes from Idiotropiscis lumnitzeri, assembly GCF_059441095.1. NCBI lineage: Eukaryota > Metazoa > Chordata > Actinopteri > Syngnathiformes > Syngnathidae > Idiotropiscis > Idiotropiscis lumnitzeri. Next base: position 13,782,121 of record NC_142407.1, read on the forward strand.
AATAAAATGCTGGAGGAGCTTGTCACATAGCAAAACAGTAAGTCAAGGAATGAGAGGAAGTTCATTATTCTGCTATTGCAGGCGTTTCCAAGTCTGGTCCTGTTTTAGATGTCTCCCTCCTCCACAAACATGACACAAGTACAGACCATGCGGTTGGTTACCAGATATCACTATGTATCGATTTTGCGCTGTACGGATATCAAGTTTATTTTGGCATAGTGTCTTCTTTGCTTAAATATTGGAGTAATTCCACCTGAGTTAATTCCTTCGAGAGTTTCACTTTGACCAATAAAGATTCTGAATCATACCACACTGAATGGTTTTTTTCCATCCTTAAAAAGACATATCTTTGGTAACTTTTCTGCAAAGATATCAACTTTCCAGCACATATGACATGTAGAGGCTGTGGATGCAACTCATGTGTGACTTACTTGAGGCTGAACTGTTCCACGGTGGAGTTGGGCATCAAGTACAAGAAGATCCTGAGGGTCTCCCCGGGCTTGAGGGGCTTCTCAGGCAGCCTTAGGAACATGTTCTTGTCCAGCTGCTTGTCCACCAGAAGCTGCTCCTGGCTGGCCTGATACAGGCTGATGCTCCCGATGCGCAGCAGAGGGTGCTGCGACGGGGCCTCCCCCCGGGCACCCCGATGGCCCGCCGCCTCGCCGCACTCGCCCTCCGCATTGGGCTCGTGCAGCGTGTAGTACAGCTCCGCCTGCAGGGTCTCGCCCGTCATCCCGTCCAGGAGTCCGTCCCCCCCGGAGCCCTTACGGCGGCCCAGCGGGGCCACGTTGGCGTTGAACCAGGATGGCGGCAGCTCCAGCTGCGCCAAGCACTGCGCCAGGTTGCCTTTCATGCGGCACGATGTCTTGATCTCCCGCACGTCCCGGAAGGCGTGAAGGCGGACGCACGGCAACTTGTCTTGCGCTTTGAAGTCGTCCCAATCGCGACCGGCGATGTAGAAGAACACTTGCACGGCGGGATTGTTGGAGAACACCCGGGACTGGACGATGAAGGCGCGCACTTTCCAGTTGACCGTCAGCTGGCCTGGGATGTCCAGCGGGCTGGTTGGCTGGAGCAACTCTTTGGACAATGTCTGGTCGCGGGCAAAATGTCCCAAGCTGATGTTGACCGCCGGGAGCTCCTTTGTCTGGAAAACCACAAAACTCTCCGAGCGCTGCAACGGGTGTCCACCGCTTGGACTGCTGCTGCCGCCGCCGCCGCCACCCTCGCTCGGTCCTGACGCCGGTGCCACCTCACGCAAGAAGAAGGCCAGCTGGACGTTGGACATCTTGAAGCTGGCCGGCAGGTAGATGGCAGGCGGCGAGGGATTGGCCGGCACCGGTGAGGAACTGAGGAGGGCATCGGAACTGGTGGGCAAGACTTTGCCTGCAAGAGCTGCCAAGAAAAAAAAATGACAGTTAAAAACTGAGCAGCTAGCACCCATCCTCAAGGGTGGGGCATATTTTACACTTGATGTGTGATGCAACCTCAGAGTCAATCACAGAATTAACTCCATAGAGAATTGGAAAATTTAAAAATTCATAGAAAATGTGCACAAAACCATGCTGGCCATATTTCAACACTTTTTTTTTATGAACAGCCACAGTAGGTCACATTGAGGGTAAAGAGCAATGTCAAGCATCATATTAGATTAGCATGCTAAGTAGCCAAACGTGCTCAAATACAACATTTATGACCACAACCCTGACATTGTGTCTGTCATATCAACCATCCTCACTTTGAGGAATCAAAGAGCACGGTGAGTGAAATTAGCTTCAACAAATTAGTGTCAACATACTTGATCCCGAGCCAAGCCAGCAAATGAAACTAACTGCAATTAAAATTGCTTTATTTCGGTTGAATTTGAAAAGCAGATCATTTTATTTGCATCCAGCATCTTCCCTCATTAGATGGCAAAATGACAATAAGGTTTCCAATGACTTCCTTGTTACACTGTAGGGTGAAATTGACCCAATTTCAAGTTTAATATCTTTGTAATATTAAAACTGCAACAAGGAAAACCCAAAAGTACAATGGCTATATTTGAATACTTTCCCTTTTACAAACCACGCTTCAATTAACTTTTTTGACGACTGAAAACTCACATTGACTAGTCAAGTTGTGTTGTTGTAGCAAAACAAATCAGGATGTTTAATAGGAATGTAAACTACTATAAGTCATTCAAATCATCACTTGCAAAGTGTAAGCCAGCAACACAGACACCAAGTTAGCCAGACATGCTAAAATATATCAGGACTGAAAAATTCTGTCCCAAAGAGTGGAAACAGAAGAGGCATTTTTGCCAAACAAACCCAAATTAGCATTAGCCACTTAGCATCACAACGGCAACATACTCATCAAAAGGATCCAGAGCTGAGCGCAGAAACGCGACTTGCTGTCCCCGAGGTCAAAGTCATGGATGAAAAGTCCCATATTCCAAATTTTACTTTGAAAAGCGCATCCCGTTTTGCCCTTTTCGACGTCCACCCACAAGGCGAAACCAGTCCAACTTGACAACTACTTTTGTTGTTGTGCAGTCGCAACGGAACCGGCGCGCAGCCTTCCACTTTCTCAGCTCCTGTTGCGAACAAAATCTAGCTTTCTTCTTCTTCTTCTTCTTCTTCAATCCGTGGCTTTAAATTCCTTGTTTCGACCTGCGTGTGTTTGTGTGTGTAGACTTCTGGCTCCCACGCCAATCTGACGAGGCTCCGGGTGTACACGCCGTAGTGAAACAACCCTCCCCCCCCGTGGGCCGTGCCGCAGACAAAGAGTCGGGACGCCGCCCCATCCCAGCCACACCTCGTCTCGTGTTAGCCGGATGCGCGTGCACGCACACACACACGCACTCGCGTATGCAGACGTGGGTGCGCGCGTGATGTTACTCCAGCCTCCAGGCGGTAGTAAAAGAGTTGAAGAAGAAAGGATTAGGTAAAGATTATTGATGAATTAGCCCGGCTTCTCCTCCTCCAACCACATGAGAGTTCCATGAGAATGGAAGCATGTCGACTCCGAATTAGGGGGGGAGTGGGTGATTTGGGGGTGTTGCGGGTTGTCACAGCACATGCTTGGAATTCCCATCTTAAAAGAAAGAGAAAAAGAATTCCTTGCAAGCGACAAAAGAAGAGGAAGAAACGACATCCCGCTCGTGCAAATGAGCAAAAGGGGGGAGGAGGACTGACAACAGAGCCTACTTAGCGTACGCGCGTTTGCCTCAAAGCTGCAAAGTTTGGCAGAAAATCAATGGGAATGCGGCAGTTTGCGATCCTGCATGACAAAATGACACCTCAGTCAATACCAAACTCATCCTTATGTGGCTTGACGGTGCTTGCTTTGGACACCGGGAACACAAAGAATGCAGAAAATGGTCCAAAAAGTTACAATGAGGTGCTTGGGGGTCTCAAAACAGAGCTCACCAGATATCAATATATGGTATCACGACACACACTTTCGCCGACATGTAAACATAATTTTTTCATGTGTGAGGTTTCGGATTCACGCCTGATCTTCATCTTCAACTCAAAATTGGTACTGATCTCAAATCCAAATTGAATGTCGCCATCTTCAGCTGTCTGTTCAGCATGCAAAGCACCTACAAAAGTGTACGCAGATTTATTCAAAGATTTATTCATCTTGGCAAGACGTTTTGGAGGAAGTAAACGCTTTACCTTTCACAAGCCAGTGAAGGCGGCGACTGTGGTCGAACTCAGTGTGGCTGGTCTTTAGGTGGACCGGTTGGGTCTGCTACGTGAACAGTGCGAAAAACATTTTGCTTTGTTCAAACTATAAGGACTAATCTTACAGAGTCACTTATTTGTTAAGCTCTTCTTTCTGTATTATGTATGCATGTATTGTACTGCCCCCTAGTGGCCATAGTTTGCTTACCAACAGGAACCTAACTCTGTACGTGTGTTTGAAACCCCAGCCCAGGCCCACAGTAGAATTGGCGCCACAGGACTTGAGCAAGGCATTTAAAGAAAACACAAATGCAAGCAAAGAGCTTCAATGCGTATTTTTCAAAGGCTCAAATTCTGCCACTCTCGCCGTGTTTGGCTCTTCTCTCTCTGGCGTGCGTTCATGTGAATTCTTGCGACGGGCCCATTAGGAAGCAGACTGCGTCAGATGTGTTTGCGCACGAGTTCGCCGGGCCAGAACAACACACAGTTGGGCTGTTTGCATTGTCACTGATGGGCCACAGTCGTGGAGCTGTTAGATCAACAGGCTGCGGGAGCGCCGGCGCATGGCAAACAAAGTCATTAGCACCGGCAACACAGGCGCAGCGTAATCGAAAGGCACCGCTCACAAGAAGTCCGTCCCCCGACATTGACAACGTGTGACTTTTGGAGGATGCGTGCAATCAAAATGGCGCAGAGAGGCCATTTTGTCATGTGGCAGGACGTTTTTAAGGAAATGATTCCTCTTTCTCGATAACTATGCTTATAGAAATATGTTTTCTTCAGATTCTGGCATTTTGCGAAATAAAACAATTGTTGCATTGGGTAACTCGATGTGCTTTTGTCAAAAGAAAAAAAAAATTATCAAAAAACACCGCAGCTCAAAAACAACCAAAAAAAAAATCAAATTTGATCAAACTGGTAAATGGAGCGGACTTAGCTCTTTATCTTGTGCATAAGTTTAAAAAACATTCTGGCGCCATAACCCGGCCAATGGCAGAGCATCAGAACATCTTTTCTCCTTGGTCCTATTTTAAATCCATCTATGTTGCTGCTAGCCTCATCTTAGCTAGCATTAAGCTAGCCTGGAGTCCAAGTTTGAAAAAGTTTGTTGCTAGCACGGTGTTAGCCACGCAACAGGTGAGACGTTAGCCAACCAAATATTGCCGTTGCTAGTACGCCGTTGGCTGGTCAAATATTCTCATAACTACATTAGCTAGAATGTAGCACGTACTAACTAACATTTAGTTAATCATAGTTCACTAACGTTCCCTAAACGGTCAGTGTTAATAGGGAGTGCCGGCTTTTGAACCTGAACTTAGCCTCCGTAACAGATCGCTACCAACCTCTCCATGTAATTGAAACGCACTTCTGACAAGAAGCTCGGAATAAGACCAAGCAATGGATAATAGCCCTTTTCTCTCCGTGTCTCTCTCAAAGCATCCAAAAGGTTGATTTAGAGAGCGAGCCAGCGCCACGCACCACTCAACTAAAACTTTATCTTCACATCGCCGCCACGGCGGCCGCGGCTCCGGCACTAAATTGGAGTAAATTATGAGGTGGCGCGACATCTTTGGAGACAGCCTGCGTAATCATTCCAGACTGCAGGTGCAAGCGGTAGCCGTCGGAGGAGTAAATCAGAGGTAAAAAAAAAAAAACAAAAAAAAAAAAACAACTCGCCTTGTTTGAACTTTAACTACATGTTTTTCTTGCAGAAAATAACACTGAAGCAGCATATCATCTTTTAGACTTGTGAGTAAAATATCTTACTTGTGTGCATTCTTAATGTTCTCCTTTTGCTGTTTTTTTATTTTTTTTTTTAGCACATCTTGAGTACAAAAGTACAAATTTCTGGGAAGAAATAACAAGCACAGAAAAAGGTGTTTGTTTTGATTTTCAGAAGGCCAGATTACGTTAAACAAATCAATCAAGCAGCTGCAACATTTCCAAAATGTTGCCGTCAGAGAAGTAAGGAAGTATTTGAAACTTTGATAGCGCATCTCAAGGTCACGTCAACCTTTTCATCGAAAGCCATCAAAACAAAATCCCGTCCAGATGTCAAGCGCTCTTACGCGGGTTCGAGTGGACGCAGATGGGCTTTCCGGTGTAACCCGATTCCCTTTCCCCTCTTCCACTTGATGCCCTATTAGACCTCGGGCCAGGCGGGATTGAATTCATTTCCTGTTGCGCTCCCATTACGCAGAGCATCTGTTGCCGTGGGGGGCTCAGGTTCGCCGTGCAAGGGGGTGGGGGGGGCGTTAATAAACATCAGGTCGGGTGTTAACACATTTTTAATAGCTCGTCCCAACTCTGTTGTCTTGTTAAGACGTGCGCCTAATAACCGATTAACTGATTGCAAGAATTGAGAGGAAATTGGTTGTTCATTAATTAGGTCTGAAAGCCGCTGAGGCAAAATTAGAGAACATTAAAAAAAAAAAAAAATAGAAAACAATTACAAGAACTAGAAATACATTTGTTGTGGATGACCGAATTGCATCCCGCTGGACTTGGGCATTTTCTCATCATCGGATCCTTCGCGAGACTTTACACCCCACTTCTGACACCAATTATCACAAAGCGAGCCCAGAGTGGTCGTGCTTGAAACTGGACAGCAATCATAAGAAGAGCTTCATTGGAAGACATGGCTGAGAGGCATCACACCCTGAACACGGATTCTGAGCCACATCTACTGGTTTAAAAAAATAAAAAATAAAACGCAATGCCAGCCGTAATTTTTTTTAAATAATTTCTCTCACGACAAATGCTAATTGAACATTTTTTAGTAGTACTAATAGTAGTAGTATTTCGTAGTGTGTGTACATGCCTGTCATGCGTGTGTGTGTGTGTGTGTGTGTGTGGGGCTTCATTTTTTATGTAATCTGCCCTCTAATGGTTTTTTTCTGCATTTTGTAGTTAAAAACTGTAAAAACAAGTAAAAAAAAAAAAAAACACAATTGTAAAAATTTATATATTTTTTTGTATTCACTGAAATAGAAAACTCCCATAAAAAAAATTTAACGTTAATTTCCCCTGATTGTCGATCAAGAAAATGCTGGCTTGTAACTCTCCAAATCCACTTTAGGTTGGAGAAATGCGCAGAGCGTGCCAGCCAGACTGATCTAAAACCGCAGTCCGAGTGCGAGCATCAAGAGGATTGTGATGAGGAGGGCGGACATTTGATCTTGAGAAGGAGAAGTGCATAAACATCTCGTCAGCGGAAAGGTCACGGCCGGATTGGGAAAACGGGGCCTTCTCTCCAAGCGCTACTAATGTTTCACCAGCGAGGGTTTCCCTATTGATTTTTTTTCTTTCATCTCGTGCCCCGCCTTGCTCAAATGACACGTTTCAGTCACACGCGGGGCGTATCGCTCCGTCGGAGGCGAGGAGGGGGGGGCAAATTTGCATCAAATCATCTCTTCGGTGATGGAGGAAGCCAGTCATGCCCGAAGCCGTTTGTCACGTATGACAGCGACGAGGTGCGTGTTGGCGAGTGATGGCGTGAGACGTGGCAACTGCGAGATACGACGTCGCGGAAGCTGCTCTGAATTCCAAAAAGCGGGCAGAGAAAGGGAATCTCAGCTGAAGCGGAAAATACGAGCCCAACGTAATGTCCGTTTGTTGACGCAATTGCCGCATATCGGCTTCTACCGCAACGGCACGTCGGGAGCTTTTCACAACGTGGACGTGCACGATCAACACAGGGATCGCTAAATGCTTCTCAAGTGTTTTTAAGCTCAGGTCATTTAAATAAGTTTGGTACTTTTCCAAAAGGCTTCATTTTAGTTCAGATAAGGAGAATTTACATAAAAACATAAAAATGTATTGTGTAAAAATGGAAAATTAAACTACAATTGTGTTTTGCCTTTTTCCCCCCGAATCCTTTATTTTAGTTCAGATTTGATTAGTTTTAGTATTAGTTTTTGTGTTTTTTTCCTCTTTTTTTTACAGTTACAGAGTTGTAAAAAGAAAAAAAATGACAATAACTATTGCGAAAAGTAAAATAAAAAGTAAAGTCGAATTCCCTAGTGACTGTTGATTTTTTTTTTTTTTCTTCCGGAATGTATACATTTAAATTCAACGCGGAAAGCTCACGTACGCCATTCTTTGGCAAATACGAAAATCAAGGAGATTTTCAATATTATTCAAGTTTTGCAAATGTCAAATGTTGTTCTGATTCATGTTTTATTTGAAGCACCCATTTTTTTTTTTAAATTTCATCCGCAAAAATATTTTTTCAATTTGACTTTTGCTTTGTTTCGTTAGCGCTCATAACCTTGACGGAAGCAAGTGTCGCCGTCCCACTCGTGACACCAATTACCACAACGTGTTCCCCTGCAGAATACAACGCTTCCCGACTCGTAATGTGCATTCATGCTGTCCGAAACCAAACTAAATTGTTTGGAGAACAGCTGCTCTCGCAAATATGTTTTTCCACTCGGGCCTACTCACAAATGTGACAAATGATGATATGGATTTACAAGTCAAATAAATGAGAATGCATTCATTAGTGCCTGACTTGACCAGATTCAATTAGGATCTTCCGTCAGCTATTCTAACAAGTACAAACAATACACCGCCGTGTGATTGACGGCGTTAATTAGAGAAGATGAAGGCCTTTCTTTCTTAGCGTCTCCCCTTTAGAACGGAACATATTAAACACGGGGCAGCTTTAATCACACATAATTTGCGAGCTTTATTTAAAAAAAAAAATAGTAAGAATATATAACCAGTGTGACACCAGCCGAGGGAGGGGGAACTTTTCATCATTGAGCTTTTTATGTTCACCCATAAAGTCATCCATAATTTATATTGACAGTCGCCTTTTCTGGTCCGGCGAAGACTGTTTGGATGGCGACGGGGGTGGTGGGGGCTGGGGGAGGGCGTGGGGGGCTAAGACTTAAAGGGATGGCGCCCCGATGAAAGGCACCATCCATAATTCAAGCTACTCAGGTAATAGACGTTCCATAACACGCAATGGATGATGTATTTGCGGGCCGGCTTTGAAAGGACACAAAAAACATCGGCGGCTTTTAGTTTGATGCTGCCGACGCAGGTTGTGCTCGGCGATCGTTAAGTCAAATTGTCGTATTCATAAGGACGCACGTTTAATTGGGCATTTTCATCAAGGTATTATTGGTAAGTGTCGACGCAAAACTCAACGGATAATGTGCTGCCGACTGTGGGTTTTAAAAGCTTGAACGGCAAATGTGCTAAGTACGTCAACATCTTATGCAAGTGGTGAACACAATAGAGCAAACCACCGCGTATACAAAGGTCACTTTCAAAAATTCCAAATAAGAATCGGTGTCAAGGAGGTTTGGTTGCAGTGATACTGCGTGTCGAGTGATTGTCTCCCAGCCTCGACGTTGTGGCTCCCATATGACCTTGTCCAAGTGTCCTTGAGCAACATTCCGACCCCCGAGTTTGCCGCGATGTTGCGCCATCAGTCAGCTGCATTTTAGGGTCAAACATCTGCAACATCGAAGCCCGTAAAAATGACATTTTACATCGTGTGTTAGCATTAAACTTCCGTGAGGCAGGTTATGTCGGTTGGTTGCAATACACAATGAGTCATTCTCTTTGGTTTGGTTTATATTTAGTTTGACAGAAAACTTCCAATGGGAGGAGGCAGTAACAACCTGAAGCACTTTTCTTTTGGGATTTTTTTGTTCACTTTGTGTTGCTTGTCATTCACCTTTTTGCTCACAAAAAAAAAAAAAAGGCGTAAACCTGTCTGTCGACAAGAAGTCGAGGTAAAAACAAAACAAAACAAAAAGAGAAAAAGTACTGATTATTTTGGTAAAGTACTAGGAATAGCTGCCAGGATGGCCGAGTGGTCTAAGGCGCCGCGTTCAGGACCCAGTCCCCCCAGGAGGCCTGGGTTCGAATCTCGAATTTCCCCATTGTGGGACTAATAAAGGGAATATTATTATTATTATTATTAATAAAAAAGGACGGACTAAAATGTACTTAAGTAAAATATAATTTTAGTTAAAAAAATACAATATGTTTTAATAACTTGGCAGAATGAATGAAAAAAAGTGATGATACTGAGATGAGTTCCACATTGACTTCGATTTCTTTGCTGCCATCTTGTGGCATCAACAGGCAATTACAAACATTTTTCTATTGCCGTCAAAAAACAACTCATTTGCAAAAGAAAGTTTGTCAAAGGTGGCGAGTTGTTACTTCCAAATACAGAGCAGCACAGAACAAAACGCCATCCTCAAGGCTTGAGCGGGCTTGAATTGAATTAATCATACCACGCTCTTTGCCACCAAACTGCTGTGAACAAAGACGAAAAAAAAATAAATAAATAAAATAAAATTCTTTTTTAGAAAAGCTCAGCTCGACCGCTCTCGTGGGGTTGTTTTGATCAAGGGATAACCGAAAGCGGCGAGGTTCTGTCTTCCGGTGGCTTTTCTGCTTTCACGGTGTAATCACTGCCAGTCTAATTAATGTTGCATTAAGCTGATTTGTAGGTTAGAGGACACGCACGACTCTAATTGAGGCCCTTTGGGGAAGAACACGTCTTTGGCCGAGGATACAATAATAGACACTTTTTTTTCTTTTTAATGAACTGTTCGCTTTAATTACGTACAGCGAAAAAAAAAATATGGAAAAAGTATCTATTTCAATGACTTTTTGATGGAGTGCGACCGTACATTCGTGTGCATTTATGAAACTCAGAATTTAGTTGTATATTTAGTAAATGGCTGTCAATGCACCTTTTTCGGGGCCAAAATTGCCCACTTGAGTGTTAATTAAATCTGCAAGCTGCGATGACAAATTATCATCAAGAGTTGTCAGGTCAATTCCCTTGTAATTTATTTGTCCCCAGGGGGCGCCACTGAGTCCGTTTAGGTGTGCCAGCACAAACCCTAATAAACATGTAACAAACTTGACTATTAGTGCAAGAGCAAAGCTTATTACAGGCCTTTTGCATCTTTTATTTCCGAGATTCGCAGCTTGTTGGCCAAATTATTCACAGGCCAGTGTTGGCAATCCTCTCGATGCGTTAGTTACTTTGAGTTTTAACATTTAATTGCAAATACAAATGCTTCATTAACATTGTAATTTATGGGTGATCAGCTAAAGCTCACGCAAGCTCTTGTCCATGAAAATTATTATTTTTTTATATCCCCCAAGGCAAAATGAAAATGAGACCTCTTTGTGGCTCCTAGCGATACAATGATTAAAATTTAAAACAGGGTCTTAACATAAATATCATATTTCTGATCAGCTCTGTTTGTGTGGCGAGCGAGAGGAACTGTAGTTGCCCTGTCAGTCAGAAGAGCTCACATGTTGCATCCGCTGCATTTGTGGCATGCAACCTCCCCGGCCAGGAATGAACTCCAAAGACAACTTTTGGTTGTTTTTTTTTTTTTCTTTTCCCCCCTCTTGTCGCGTTGTCGAAACCAGAAGCGTCGGCTGTCTTTTGTCGGCCGAGTTTGTCTATTATCCAGCTGCTGCTCACAGTGGCAGCTTTCTAAGTGACTCCGCTGAGAGAAGGCGAGCTTTGTCTCAACATCTCCTTTGGTATCGTTGTCACGCACACGCACGCGCACACGCACGGTTTGTGCTGGTTTTGTTCTCATGGTGATAGGTTACACAACTCACTACCGAATCACCATAACAACGAACGACGGGGAAAAGGGAGGCCTGGGAAAAAAAGCTCTTCCCTCCACTTTAGGAGGATCTTGAGACAATGTACCAGCAGCAGATTATGGAAATGTTGCGGTAGGAGGGATTGGAATCAACAAGAAGGTTTCATGACATTCCTACGGGGGGGGGGGGACTGCAAGCGTTTCCACGGGAACGTCGTAAATCTTTTTACACGAGCGATTTCCATTAAAGACGAGTGCTGTAAAACATCAGGCGACGGCGTGTTAAAAGTCGGCAAATGTGTCGACAGCTATTAAAAGAGCGATTCAGGCCGCAGAATTTGAGCGTTAACATGCCATCGTAAAGTCCCAGGCAGGACTGAAATGCCAATTTCTTATTCGTCGCAGCTCAAGGCTAACGTTGTGATACGAACGTGAGGCCTCGTCACGAGCCGTGACTCTTGATGAAGTGATGTCTGTCCGACTTACTAAATAACTAGTTAGCTAACTAGCAAACAAGATAACAAGTTAGCTAGCTAGCTAGCAAACTACCAGCAACTAACTCACTAAATAGTTAGCTACCGAGCTAACTAGCAAGGATCACCCATTATCTCGATATCCACAAATTAATTGAGTCATTTTTGTACTGAGCAATAGCGCCGTCGAGTTGCATTTTCAGTTTCATTGGCACGATCGGAACTTCTGCGGGCAGGAAAATCCTTTTTTTTTTTATTCATTTATTTTTTTTTTTTTTTAGGCCAACTTTTTACTTTTAAATCTATCTTCAATACATGCCAACGGAATACCTAATCAAGTTTATTTCTTCATTTGAATTTTTTTTTTTTTAAAGCCGAGTATTTTTTTTGGGGTTGCGCTTGTAAAAAAATAAATAAATAAATAAAAAATCCTCAGCGCAAACAGTTTAAACTACAATGTTCATGACAGCGGCAGCATTCAACCACAACAAACAAATTTATATTCACCTCTGGCATTTTTTCCCTCCGACACTGTACGAAGGTTTCACATGTAAACAGTTAATTTCACATTAATTAGTTCCAGTTAATTCGATTGCTGAGGCGCAAGTATGAAAGCGCCTCAGACTGCGCGTCACTTTTTTTTTTTTTTTTTTTAGGTGGGTGGCTGGATGCCCTGCGAAATCAAAACACACCCGCACACAGCACTGTGTACACTGTCCACACACTTTGCAGTCACATGACCTCCAATGCACTTTGTAGTCCCCTTGGAGTTTCCATTGTTACTTGAAATGGTCCGTATGAAAGGAAACAATCCAAAGTCAATGATCGCACTTTGGAAGAAAAACAAGCCCCTGATTAAATATTCACATGCAAAAAAAAAAAAAAAAAATGCCCAGGCTGATGTTTTATTGATTGAAAGAACAATAGCCTGCGATAGTTCTTCCTAAAAGGCTTAAAAGAGGAACTTTTTACACAACCGATGAGCGTATAGAACAAAAAGCGAAGAGACAAACGTTCCCTCGCTGCCTGCCAGGAGGCCGAGGTTAACGCCACGCCATCCGGAGGTTAATGGGATGATGGGGATAGGCGCTATCGCGGCGTTGGAAGAGCGTGCAAGAGATTGTGTGTGTGTGGGGGGGGGGGGAACGCCGGCTGCATTGGGAGATACGGCGGCTCCGGGTTTGAAAAATGAAGGGCATGTTACGGAGGGGCACCGCTCGCTTGTCTGTTGTCCAACCTGCGCAACATGGATAATGGAGAGGGCTTCTGAAAAGTCAGCTTTGGGAACAAACACCCCCGAAAAAATGTCTTGCTCTTGGTAGAAAGCTAAAAAAAAAATTTGGAGAGGCAGAAGATTTTGCTGGTTGTTGGTTGCGTTTGGTAAGGTCAAGACGGATCTAAAAGGGCAGAGATGACCATTTTGCAGCACGAAACGATCATGATGACTCCAGCCAAATTCAAAATCTTCGGACTTTTGGTTTATAGTCTAATCGACCCACCTGACTGAAACGCTCAATGACAAACTAATTATGTCCGACTGTCCGACCAACTGACCTCCTGACTGAACACCCGACTAACTCCAGCGAACTAACCAAATACCGGCAAAACTTGACAGAGCGACTCACGGCATACAACAGACTCACTAAACTACCCAACATACTGTCAACAAATTCCAGAAACCAGCTTTGAGCTTATTTTCCCCGACACCAACAACAAAAATCTCCCTTTGAGTTTCGCTCCTGCTGAGCGGCAAACATCCGCATCTTTGCAGTGAACTTCAACGAGCGCAACGAGAAAACGACAAAAGTCAGACTGCACACATCAAAAGAATTGAGCTCGACTTCGACGCTATGCAAATGACGCGCTGAATAAACAGCGCTTGTGTTTGGGGAGGAGTGACGAGGGCGAGGGAGAGGGGGATTACTCAACCACCACAAGTCGCTCTCTGTCACCGTGATAAGATAAAAAAAAAAATAATAATAAAGAATGTCGGGAACAGGAGATTAGCCGCAACCATGTTGCTTGTCCGCCGCTGTCTCGCGGAGCGACAGGCGCGAGGAACGTCCAGACACCACGGAAACACTACAAAGACGCGTTAAAGGCCTGTTTCTTTGAACGCAACCTTTTTTTTTTTTTTTTAATATATTTGGCGCAAAAATATACCTGTCTTTCCACTTGTGAAATGTGCGAGCTAGCAGGAAGGCATTCCATTATCATATCATTAGGAAGCTTCTCATTGGTGGTGTCAAGAAGAAGAAAGCCAATTAATTCTTTTGCCTTCTGTCAAGCAGATATAAAAATACATTATGGAAAAAAAAGAAAAAAAGAGTTGCCCACACTGGTCAGTGAACACATACAGAGTTAGATCAACCAAAGAACAAACTGACAGACAGACGGATACATCAAGCAACCGAGAAACTATTATTACTCTTGATAGACGGACCGGTTGACTGACTGACTGATTAACAGTCAACTGGCTCACTAACTAGCAAGAAAACTAACTGACCGACTAAGTACAACCTACTGGCTAATTGACTGACTTGCAAACTGAGCGACTAACTAATGAACCAAGCAATAAGCAAACTGGCGGTCAGATGGATTGCCTTGGCTAACTGGCAAACTGACTGGGTGACTAACAAACTGGCTTGCTAACCAACCAACCAAATAATGGGCTGACTAATTCAGAGGATGGTGCGGGGGGGGTTCATCACCTGACTCACCGCCCAACTAACAGAAAGACAAACTAATTGACTGGATTCCTGATTGACTAAGTAACAGGCCGATCGAACGAGCAACTAACTAACTGGTTGACTGACAAGCTAGCATACTAACTGATGGGTGGATTAGTTGCCCAACAAACCGACTGACTGACTAACAGGCGGATCGAAAAGACTAACTCGCTGAGCAACAATCTGTGGACTCATCATCATCATCATCATCAATAACAGATGTATGGACCCAACTAACCGACTTACCAACTAACTAATCACCCATCTTGCTGATTAACTGATGAACTAGCTTGCTAACAAACTGACTGCCTCACTCACAAACGGATTGACTGACCGACCCACGGATTAACAAACTCTTTGGACTCACTTCCTACAAGTGAACCGTAAGATACCCACAACACAAATTCAAACCTGCATTTTGCATCCAAGGTAAAGGGAGTCGTGTTTACAAAAACTTCCCCAGCCTTCGCTTAGCGAACGTAATCAACTTGGTCATGCAAAGATTAACTTCTGCCGCTTCCGTTGTGGGTGATGGCGGCAAGGAAAAAAAATAATAAAAAAAAAAAAAACAGACGGAGAGAAGCGGATATAAGATGAGCTAGGCCTCTGGTGAACTTTAATCTATGCGGGAATAATGCAAAGTAATCACACTAAAAAAGGATGGATGGCGGCAAAAGAGGTAGCTCTATTGGCTCTGCCTGGATATAAAAAAAAAAAAAGGCATTTTCACAGAATAGGTGGATGCAAAGTTGACGTGGGAATTTTCCGCCTTCGGAGACGGTAGCTGAGCCGCAACAGAGGCGGGACGTTCGAATTGCCTCTTTTAAAGCGCTTTCAACGGGGAAATATTCCTCATTTAGCGGTTGAAGCACCACTGCCGGAACAAAAACATTTGTAGCCTCTGAAAACTTTAAAAGCCATATTTTCTTCCGTGCTGCTGTTCTTCAAAATGGCATTTGCCGAAAAATTTGGCTTTTTCTGTTGCTGTTAGATAGATCGAAATGGCTATGACATGGAATTTGGGGGTGTTCAGACGACCGGGTGAATATTTGGCCCTCAGAACCATAAAACAGAAGCAGAAAAAGGAAGCCCCCTTTCAGCCATTATTTTTTTCTCATGTTACGAATAAGAGTCAACAACAGAATGAGATGGAGGCAAAGTCAAGTCAACCCAGCCAATTTTTCTGCCGTCCGAGGTCGTTTCCGAGCCGCAACAAAGACTGGACGGTGCCTTTGTGCCTGTGAAACTCTCACCTGAGCGCATCTCTGCCATACGCAATTAAATCCCGTCACACTATTTCACTGCCGTCACACGCTGGCTCGACCGAGTGAAAAGCCCTATTCCATTTGTCGGCGCCTTTTAAGGTGTTATCCCCGCATTGATCTCCGTGCGGCATCGAGGACGAGCGGAAAATAAAGCCGTCGGGAAGGCGAAGGAAGCGCCGACGGCGCTCGGACAGCGGGTGGCGCTGTGCTCGCCGTCAGAGACGACGGAAGAAGTTTGTTCGCTGCTGGTTTTTTTTTTGTTTTTTTTTTTTCCACTGGAGTAGATCTCATTGATGAGCTCCCAGGAGTCAGAATTGAGACGAGAAACTGGGATGGGCGCATTAATAATTCATCCAAACGGCATCACACGGGCACACAAGTGAAAACAGTTGTTGAAGCATCTGCACTTTTGTATCAACACCAAACCCCGAAATCTTGATCGCTAACCTTACCCGACACGACACTTGACCTGAACACCAACCAGAGTCCGAATAACCCAAATCTAAACCCGACATGAGTTTCGTGAACACTTAAGCCTACAAATGACCTTTAACCCGCCCACCCTACGATAACCCGACTAATCCTAACCCGACTAACTCGTGAGTCAGGTTACGATTAATAGGACGAGGGTAGGGTTAGCAGAGTTAGGTTAAAGATTCCTCGGTGGAGATGTAGAAGGCTCCGGTGGAGCGTTACTGGAGTTAGATGTCATCAAACGTTTGATGCGGGAGTGGCTGACAACACGCCTCTTCTTCATCAGATGTCTCAGCGTGGCGGCTGACAAGCACTCAAAGCGACGGGAAAGGCTGTGGGCGGCCTGAAGGCTTATTTGCATCTGCCCGTCATTCTTTAATGACACGCGCCGATTGATTGTGTCGCGACGAACATCTGTCGCGCTCATCAACAGCGACAACGCAATAAAGTGGCGCGCGAGAGGATGTCGTGATCGCCGCATCCGTCTCCATTCCAACGCCGTCACTCAAGGGTTCTTGTCGTTGAAAACAAGTTCCTGATCACAAACCTTCCAAAATAATTCTCGTTTAACTCGCGTGGATCAGCAACACATAAAATTCTGTCAGAAACAGCCCCCCCCAAAAAAAAAAAGAAATTGGGGAGACCAAGAAGAAAAAAGGCAGTTGCCGGAAACCGCCACTGCTCATTGGCGGCTCCTTGTGGCAGAAAGAAATAGCAGACTTCCTTCAAACGAGTCGCTCGTTCGGCCCCGAGAGTCCCGTCCGTCTTTGCCCGCGGCTTTCATGTTTTTGCATTTCAGTCCCTCCTCTGACAGTGTCAATCAAAATGCTTTTTGGAAGACGGCATCTTTTGATGTGGTGAGCATAGATTAGCGGCTTATGTCGCTGACTGCAAAGTCTCCAGAGAGGGAGAGGGTGGGGGGGGGGGTCGTGGGGTTTCGTTCCAAAAGAGACACCAAGTCATCTGGTAGAGAGTTTAAAATAATCTGATAATGCATGCCCTCCGAGGATTACATTTTTGGCCTGGAATATTACGCCTTTATGAACTCGCCGCGACACACAAAACAAGAAAAGTCAGCCGCCGAGTGTTCACTTAGCGCCATGCTTTTCAGACGCCAACGCTTTGGTGCGCGCGAGTACGATAAATGGATGATGCAAGCCAATTGACGGCAATCTCCAGGCGATTAGCTCCGCGCTGGGAGGTGCGACATCCGATCGAGCCCGAAAGAAGAAAAGAAGGTGAGCCGACGTTTCGACCAGAGCTTTCCAAAGTGGCGGAAGCGATCCAAATCGATGATGTCATCCTTCGCTATCTTCTTTCCAAGACCAAAATGTCGCCAGGTTTGTTCGTGGGGTGGCCTTGAGTTAGGAGTTCGGGTTAGGTGGTTTGTGCTTAGTTAGGTTCGAGTAGGGTTGTGGCAAACTACGGCCCGGGGGCCACATGCGGCCCGTTAATCGCTTTAAGCCGGCCCGCCAAACGTGAAAAAAATTAAATGAATAAACCTTGTTAATACTTTTTTGATACGCCTTCTAATCACACCAGGTTAAGGCGAAAGCGTCTAAGCCAAAACTGAAATTGTCTCAAAATGAAATCGCTATTTTTACATTTTTTTTTTTTTTTGCTAAAATTAGAGTACCAATTCTAATCAATTTTTTAGTAGTCCAGATCCATTTTAACTCCATTAAAAAAGCCTGCCTCGAAAATCAGACTTTAGGCAAGCCCAGATCCGTGCACTTTTTTTGCATTCTACGGGAAGTTCATTTCATGCTGCTCGCAAACCTCGTTGTTGACTGACTTCTTTTTGCAAACGCGAGTGCTTGCTGCACATCATTGGCACAATCGACTCCTTTCTTGTTCCACGCAAAACAAAAGTGAAAAACATTCCGTTCGTGTGTATGTTTCTTGGCAGGAGGTTTCCTTTTGGTGACGCGCTCGGATCAACATTGGCCTCTTTTTTTTTTTTTTTTTTTCAAATGCTGAAATCATCTGGCTACTCACTCACTTTTCTTTCGGCAGTGGACCGCTTTTGCAAAATTGAACCAATATGAAAGCACTGACAAAACGGTGCTTCTTTAGAGAACAACTTCCTCTCTGTTGGTGCCACGTCTTCTGAGTAAACAACCGCGAGAGCAAAAAAATTATTTTGGGGGAAAACAAAAAAAAAAAAAAAAAAAAATGCTCTTACCTAAAAACTTTGATCGCACTGGTCGTAACCCAAGTCACCTTAAACCTACGAACGCCAACTTTTCACTCCACTTGTCTTAAAAAAGTAAGGACGTTTTTATTATTTTATTATCTTGACCCGATGCCGGCAAAGGGCTCGGCGTTAAACGACGCGTCATCAGTTGAAACGTCGGAACGCAACTCACATTGCTCGGAGCTCATCTGTATGCGAGCAGCCGCGACGTTTTAAACGGCGCAAGTGGACATGACGAAGGTGTTCTTATTAATGTCAACATGAATCAGGAGACGCATCCCATTTGAATTTAAAGCCCTTTAAAACGCCGACATTTTGTCATTTTAATCAGCTGTCTTTGGTTCAGACACCCGGGCTGAGAAAAGCGTCCCAATTTAGAGACCTTTTTTTTTAATTGAAGGGTTGAAACGCACGTATTGCTCCCTTGCATAAAAGCCTGACCGAGGGGGCGGGGCTGATTACTATTGAAGCTATTGAGCGCGTTAAACTCTGGAAGGGTTGAGCTCGGCGTGTGACGTCGTGCGCGGCTAATACGTCCGGCGAAGCGCGAGGTCGCGAGCGATGTCAGCATTTCGCTCTTTCGTTGGTGGCAGGCTTTGGCTTTTCCAAACGTACCCACGAAAAAAAACAAACGGACACGTTCGTTAAAGGTTTGCTTTTTCTTTGGCTTTTTGAAGACACTAATTCACATCATGTTTTGCCTTTTCTTGTTTTTTATTTTTTTTTTTTTTTTTAAACTGGCCTCTTCCGAGATAGAGGAAGATAAGCATCTCCACCCTTAATGTTAATTGATGTCATCTTAATGAATCGGCAAGATGGTAAACAACAATAAAAAGTCACATGGCTGGCTAGTTTAGATAATTACAAAAAAAAAAAAAAACGGTATGAGCAAGCTCCTCGGACCAAACGGAAGCGCGTCTGTGTTGGCCTTTCACACCTAAAAGGATTTTGGATATACACACTCGGCGTTGGAACTTCCTGACGGCGTTCAATTTGGAATTCGGGCGAGCGAGCAAGTGAGCGCTTTGCGACTTTGTGAAAGTTGTGTATCAACGCAGAGGTTACACGCTCTTACGTTATCTGCCGCTCGTTTTGATTCAGGCCTTTTTAAAATCAAACTAAAAAAAAGTTGGCAATGATTCGTGGGAAGTCTCCAATGGAATGAATGCCTTTCACAAACAAACTTCAAAACAAAATGCAGCAGCTGAAAGATGAACTCAGAATTGTATGGGTTTTTTTTTTTTTTTTCGCGACACTTGTCAGAAAAGTTCAATCAACTCTAGGCGGGTGTTTTGCTTTTTGTGGTTTTTGGAGATATGTCGCTTTTCTTTTGTCTTTTTGCATGTTTGACATGTTTATTTGCGTACGTTTTTTTTTTTTTTTGAGGGGCTGGGTTGCCCCACCCTTTTTTCTGACTCATTAGCACAAATTCTCGGAATCCTAGTTCAGGATTAAGTCTTGAGGGGATGTTTGCACAAATACATGAAATACAATGAATTCTCAAAATAGGTCATTCCAAGAGTCACTGGAAATGCTGTTTTGTCAGCAAAAAAAAATATTAAAAAAAATAAATAAAAACACCTCCAGCATTGCGCGCAACCCCACGCATGTTAGCCCCCGAAAGCTTGCGTATAAATAGAAGTGATGAGGCGGAGCTTTGTGTGAATCCCATGACTTCTTGAGGAGAAAAAAAAAAACAGCAGCACGGACGATGCGACTAATTTGGAGCTTGCTTGACTTTGGAAATGAATTAAATTGTTGAAATAAAATTGTCGGTATGCTGCTTTCATCTTTTGTCTTTTATTAAAACAAACGAACCTCAGTGGTGAAGCTCAGCATGACATTTATCAGCCAACGACTCGGACTTGGATTGACAAGACTGGACTTGACTTTGCCCTGTTTAAAGTCGAAAATGCACATTTCTAATTCAGGAAAGTAGTAAAAGAACGGCCAAGTAAGGCTTGCAACTCAAAAATGAGCGACGACAACAAGGACAATTGCGTAAACGTCACAGATGAGCCTCTCCAGCACACGACGACGACCATTATGTCAAAAAAAAAAATTGCCTCTCTCCTTTTTCAAAAACGTTCCAATATGACTTGGGCCGAGGATACACGTCCCGTGGGCTTAAACTATTTAACATTCCCAAAAGTTAAGAGAGAATTGCCACATCAAAACGTGGCCGCTAAGTGAGGCGGTTGGCGACTCGTCAGCTGTCAGATTTTGGCCAAACAGCATTGGCAAACAAAAGAGATTTCCTCTGCCGACGTAAATAAAATATAAGCAACTTATTTGGGGCTGCCTCCTTTTGTTCTCAGCCCGTCGACGCCCCGCTGTGCCCACGCGACGTGACAGTGACTGACACAACTGAGAGCATCGTTGCTTTAAAAGCAGCCAAAGAAACAGACGGCAAAGCTCCAGCGAGAGTTTTATTGACAGACGGGGTTGAAGTTCAAAGATGCCTTTTTTTTTTTTTATTTATTTACGACACTTCCTTGGGCTGTCATTTACCAAAAATGCGTTAAGATCCCCGTGAACAACACTGTGGAGCGCCACATGTCAGGATTTATTTGGTTAAAAGTGACTGTTAGAAAGTATGGCATCGAAACGGGAAGTAGGAGGGCTGACTAAGTGCGAAGATAATTCCTTCCACGCAGCTCACAGCGACATCAACATGTGGACACACAACATTGAGGAGCGTCGTACGAGACAGAATAGAAAGACCAAAAGGAAATTATGGAGAAATGTATTGAAACAGCAAGAAGAACGGAAGGAAGGGCAAAAACTCTCATAGCTTGCAAGACCAAAAATCACGGCTGCACACAACATTGTGGAGCGATCATGTCAGAAACGATTTGGGGGGAAAAAAAGGATTGCGTGTGTGTGTGTTTGTGTGGGAGGGGGGGCATGGCAACAAAAACAATGCAACCAAAGTTTAAAAAAAAAAAAGCAAAAGTTCTGTAGCTCTCCGGAACAGAAAGCAGAAAGCACACTACATTGTGGAGCGTCCACATGTCAGGATCGACTGTGGAAAAAAAACATTGTGGAGCGACATGTCAGACAAATCACAGATGAAGGCTTTGGAACTGCAAGAAATGAGAAATTAGAAATAAAAGTGCCCTGGAACATAAACATGGACACACACACACACACAACATTGTGGTGTGACCTCATGTCAGAATCTACAGGAAGAAACACAACTATGGTGGGAAAAAAAAAACGGAAGGAAGGTTGGGCGCTAAGAATAAGTGGCATCACTCCCAAGAATATAAACGTCAATGAATGCACACAACGTTGTGGAGAGGCCACGCGTCGGAATCTACTGCAAAAAAACGGATTATCATGAAGCGACTCCGCCTCATGTTCCGATCCAAATCAGAACATTCTGGTTGACATGCTAACATCGCGTTATTTGTTTTTAACACAGCTTGTCGGTCGTAAGCGCAAACGGTGAGAAGGAACAGTGGCAGAAAGTCACTTTGGTAGCAAAACAACAAACCAAAGTGGTCTCGCTGTCCACATGCTGTGCCGACCGCCATCGGATTTCGGCCTGGAACGTTTCCCCCAGAATACAAAAGACGTTTTTTTTGTTTTTTTTTCTGGACGTCTTTAAAGCTGACACTGATACGTTATCCCAAGACAGGAAGTGGTGGGGAAAAAGCAAACGAGAGAAGTGTCAACACTAAAAAGTGCCCATACTAATGACTTCCCGGAGGGAGCACTTGATTCCGTTGTCAACACGGTTCACGCTTTCAAACTTGACAGGAGCGCTATTCCCGGCATCGCCTTCTTGCATTTTCATTTCCGAAACGTTCCGTCAGTGAACAAAAATACTGGATGATGCCTGTTTGTTTTTTTTAAACTACCCCCTGGCCTTGCTTCATCCAATCTGTCCAATCACTTATTTTGTACTCCTTACAAATTCCTGGAGGACGCTAAACACGCCACAGTCCGGCCGCATTCATTTGGAGTCGGGTTACGTTTTGGACTTCATCTTGGGAATCTTTTGGTCGCAGGGACCCCGAGGTGGTCATAATTTGGATGCACGTTGCGCCCATGTCACATGGTCACAGGAAGTGAAGTTTGCCCAAATTGCACGGTTCAGGGTGGCGCGTTTAATCCCAAATTGTGGAATGGTTGCTCAGCCGTTCTCATCAAAGGTGATTCAAGATTGACAGGAATTTTGGTTTATTAACAAACATCCTGACCCTAACCTGACCTCACTCCGAAAACATTGCCTGCGCCAAACGCTATTCAATATCTTGTGCAAAATGAAGCATTTTATGGATGGAGTCGGTCAAACGGCTTTTTCCCGTACAGCTCAACTTCCGTTTTTGATTTGCAGTCAAATTAGACCGACCGCCGCCGAGCCGCTATTGAAATGCGAGCCACGACCGGCAGACTCAAAGCCAGCCACCGCTAATCAGGAGCGCCGTAACCGCGAGGCTGACCACCCCCCCCCCCCCCAATCCGCCTCCGCTTGTAACCATGACGTGATATCGATGTGTTTATTTACCGGCTCCATTCGGAGTTATGCCGCCTCATCATCATCTTGTTTTTCTAACCTCCTACCTCGTCCTCTTTTCTCACCCCCCCCACCCTCGCCTTCCCTCTTCATTGCGCGCCTCATCAGTCATGTGCTTGTTGCTACCGCCGCTCATCCCTCCTGTCGCCTTGACTCCTCTCAATTCAGACCCCCGCGACGCTATAAACAAATCCTCAAACGATCAAATTGTTGGACAGCGGTCACACTCGTCATACATTCGGAAATGATTGCTAGCTCAGAGGCGAGTCGAAAAGACCTGGGGACAATGTGTGCTTGGGAAAAAAAATATTATGAAAAAATATGGGTTAAGCAGAGCAGATGTGACCCGTGCATGCACATGCAGTTAATTTGTTCTAAAATTGATGACCTTGAAAGCTTCCTGTTACTTTGCGGGTCAAATTGACCCATTTGAAAAGGGAGAGGTTTAATGGGTTATAGATGGCTTTACTTTCCTCAATTAATAAAAATTAAATATGTTGTATTTTATTCAAAAAGAAAAAGAATAAGCATCAATGTTCACAGGACAATGTGTTTTGAAAAGATTTGTTTTTAGAAAATAAGAAGAAGGTGTTAATATAATCCATCATAATTGATTTAAGCATCTTGCGCTTTGTTACTTAGCAACAATGCACGGGTCAATGTGACCCGCTCGAGGTTTAAGCATCAAAAGGTAAAGAGACAGGCAAATATTTTATAATTATTTGGGAGCGCGGGCGGAGGGCAGTGGGGGGTAAACGCCAAGGACAACGAAATAAATTGAATCCTAATTAAAATGAAAAGAATGTTTTAAAAAGTTTCCTTTTGAGCTGCAAAATAACAGCATGTGGGAAGGCATAAATATAATCAGAAATAAAAGTGGCTCACGCTGCACTTAATTAAGTATTAAGAAAATACATTTAATTTTGCAAAAATACATTTTCAAGTAAACCTTTTTTTTTTTTTATGATTGAACAAATGAATGCACTTGACACGGTATGAAATGTATACTATAGCTTCATAATAAAAAAAAAAAACCCAACAATCTTCAAGGAGGTATCTCTCTCAGTGGAAGGACGAGTGTTTGCACTTTGTGCCCGTGATTCCGCCACTTGAATCCACTTGGCCGCATGATTGTTTGAAATAATGGCGGAAAATGTCAAAGAGCCGCCGCGGCACCGTTGCGTTGATGCTCCTACAAAGAGATAAATATCCCGCCTCCAGCAGCACTCCAGCTATCGCTTTGTTGCGCAATTGTACGCCGCGGCCTTAGTCGCTAGAAACGGAGGGCGCAACGGAATGTACAGGAAAAAAAACTAACAAAAAAAACAGGGGAGGATTATCCCGTATTGCATTCGATAGACGAAGACAATCGGCATCCCACCCGTTTAACGGAGGCGATGTGGAGGGAAATGTTGCAGAACGAGCTGGAAATCCCGGATCCGTTTGGAGGCCTCACCTGGCATCGACATGTACCTCCAATGAATTGAAAAAAAAAGAATAAATAAATTAAAAAAAAACACTAATTAAAAGTAATGTAATTTTTTTTTTTATTAAACGTCTTTTCCGTTCTCCATCGAAAAGCTGTTGGACTGTAAAAGTGAATTGAGGAGTTTCATTTGGAGAAGTGATCTCATTTGTGTTTGATCGAATCACGGGAGTGGAGCCGTAACTCGATTGGACGGCAACGCCGCGAGACCGCCGTAACTTGATTACGGCTCAACCAGCTCGGCGTCGGTCTGCTCCATCTTATTAGTTAGCTTTGTGCACGCGTAACGTGATAGTGGCTAGCTAGCAAATGGAGCATCCGCGCGCGCTGCTAGCTTAAGTGCACTTGAAAGAAGTCAATAGACGTGAAGTTCACGTTCACATTTTTCATTCCTTTGCTCATATTTTCCCAGTAGAAGGCAATTTGGTTCATTCGGGGCGAGGCATTTCATTTCACAGTCGAAGTGGACGTCACAAAATCAATCAGGAAGTAGAAAACGTTTCAGCCGGCTGTCCAGCGGGGAAGCTAACGCTAACTACAAGGCTAACAACAAACACCAGCTGGTATTTTTGCCACCTGTGGGGGTGACATGAGAGCGTGAACACAACTACAACCTTCACCTTAAAGAAAAAAAAATGATCGGGACATCACGAATCGCCACCACTACTACCTCCTTCAAAATTACGACCACAGCCATCACTTTTACAACAAGCCTCAACGATCACACTCCAATGCGCTTTACTCGATGACCTGACACTCCACCACCCCCCGCGTCAGAGCTCCCCACAAACATCCAACAAAGAAACACTTTCTCTCAAAAGTGCTATTTTGCCATCAACCTTCCAATGAACACTGTGGAAAAAGGGCAGGTGTGTTTTTCCGCGAGCATTAATGTGCTGTGACCGGGGCTGGCAAATGCCTCGCCTCCAAAGCGACAACAACGCTAATGTGGCGCGTTGAGCGTTTGGACAACACCAGGCGTACCCCCCCCCCCCCGCCCCTCCCCAATTAAAATCATCCCGCAGCGGTGCAGCTGCTGCTGCGCTTGTTGTGGTGCAACACAAACGGCAGCAGCCACGCGCACTTACCGTTTCCGGAAACGTGCGCCGAGACTTCTCACTTTCATGCACCCGAGAGCCTGCGTGTGTTATGACTAAAACATTTTACCGCAACTACCTTTACGCCAATCACTTTTCGTGACAATGACAACCGCCACCACAATTGTCACCGCCTTTCCTAATTTGACCTTTCCTACTACGACAGCCAATCTTAAAAAACAGATTTTCGTGTTTCAGTTGGGATGAATGACTGTAAGATACTTCCTTGTCACCAATGACTACTTGTCCATTGGCCATGGCTTTGCCCGGCACCTCGTGGCAGAAAGAACACAATAAAAGTTTGACAGGAAATAGAGGACGATAAATTTGGACCAAATCCCGAATTTCAAAAATTGATTTGAATTCCCCACATCTGCTGCGACAAATTCCCTGAAAATGTTGCCGCAATTGTACGAGTCCACTTGTTACTTACGAGACGACATTTAAATTATTACTTTTGAAATCTTCTCACAGTCTGGCGGGTGGCGAGGAGCCGCCCTGGGGGGCTCCCGACCCCCCTCCGTCCCTTTAAATACTACATGAGGGCCATTAGGGAGTGAAGCCCCCCCCCTCCCCCCGCTCTTCTCCTTTAGTGCCACTTTTCAATCTTGCCGCTTTCAAAGACGCTTACTAAAAATACGCCACTGATGGACTGCGCAACAAGTCGCGTTCGGTCCGAGCCCGCCAGGCATCCAACGGCGAGAACGTCAAAGGCCAGGATGCTTCAATTTATAATATTTTAGGAATTGTTGCTCTTTGTACATTTCGTGCTTGTCAAATTGTCATTTGTTATCCTTTTCAACGTCACAAAGTGCACTTGAGTGCAGTTGTTCTTCATTTGATTTGAAAACGACGGGCAAAACGCGCGACTCGAAGCCTTCCGATTGATAATAGTGGTCGCAAGCTCATTAACATGCCACCTCCAGCGAGCTGGCACATTTTCCCCTTCCCCGCCGCCATCGCACGTTTTTTTTGTGTTTGCTCGCCACTTTTCTGGGATTTATCAAAGGCATCCGGGAAGTGTCATCAGGTGCTTGACGTGGAACAAATCCCCTGAGGAGAGGAAGGAAGAATCAATCGTTTTGTATTTTTCTTTCTTTTTTTTTAACACCTCGCCATCTGTGAATTACGGCTCCTCCCTTTCGTTTAGCGTCTTCATACGTGGGGGGGGCGGGGGGAGACAATGCCGGGAGCACCGCCAGATGACCCCGGCAAAGAAGCTTGGTGGCAGGAAGCGAGCGAGATCTGACACCTGCTACAAAGTCAAACATGGCGCCGAGGATAACAGACGGGAAGTTGTCGGACTGGCAAAGCCCCCGTTAAGATTTGGAAACTTTCATGTCGACTAAAGGGGAGATGACAGTTAACGTAAAAAAAAACTTTGGCAGACCCTAAGTACAGAAAAGAAGACAGTTGAGGGACGTTCAGATTCCAAAGTTTTACGGAACTTCGGGGGAAGATTAGCCCCCGCCCTGCTCCCGATAAAAAAATAAAAAAATAAAACAAATATGGTCAGATTCAAAGTTGCAGGATTTTAGAACGATTTGAACGAATTGTAGGAATTTTACAAATTTTTCCCCAAATATTTGGGAACTTGAAATTCCAACGGGAGAGATTCAAATTCCCCCAAAAAAGAAATGTCGGTAAAAAACTAAGTTGCAAGATTATAGAACCTTCAAAAGACGACTCATTTTACGGGGATTTAAACTCAGAATTTTGGTGCAATTTTGGATTTTCCAGAAAATGCCCGTAAAAATTTCGAGACACGCAATCTTGGCCGCGTGGTCTGACGATTGAGGAGGGTTTATTTATTTATTTATTTATTTATTTATAAATACCTTTTTTATTTGTTTTTGTTCAAAAATTCAAAGTTTTGTGTCTACCATGACAAAATATACACAAAAATGTTGGTCAAATTCCAAATTGTACAATCTTTGCAACAATCATAATTTGATTTTTGAGTACAAGCCTCAAGGAATTTGTTTTTTTGTTCTGTAAATTTTATTTTAATTGGACAATCATGACTATTTTAGATCATTTTCATTGTAATATTTTGCCGTGAATCTTTTTCCCCCCAATTTTACAGTTTTGTGGCATTTTTGAGGCAGACTTTTCCCTAGAAAAAAATTTAAATTGTCTCATGTTGCAGTATTAAACGTTCTTCTTCTGTGCGGCTTCAAAGCAAAAATTGTCACACGTTGAAAGAGGAAACTCCTCTCGAAAGTTCTCTCCAAAACAAACTGGGAAGGATGTTTGCTTGAGCCTCATTGCTTTGTTTGTAATTTTTTCTTTTTTTTGACTTAGTTTTTTTCCCTGCCAAATCTCCCATAATCCCTTGTGCCATCTGCTTCCCATCATTGGTGACGTTCCCAAACGGCTTGGTCTGCCACTCTCGCGGCCATGTGAATATTTCACTGGAGTCCGTCGAGGCTTTTCTCGCTCCATCGTCGTCATTGTCATCAAGCGCGCTTTCAATTCATCAAGCGACTTTGAAACCCCAAACATTTTCAACGCCAAAATGTTCACCTTCAATGGATAATGTTAAAAGCGTTAATACACGTGACGATTACGTTCGCCGTTAAATCGGCGCCGCTTTGGAAGCGTCCCAGCGGAAGGTTTGAGTGACAGGCAGGTGTCGCTTTCTCGTTAGTGTCGTGACAAACGAGTTCCCCGGACGCCACCGGCTGAATGCCAAGATGTCGACTTCACTTAAATTCTAAATAAATAAATAAATAAATTATTAAAAAATAAAAATAAAAACCGGCGCACGCCAAGGTTTTTATTTATTTATTTATTCATTTATTACTATTATTATTTTTTGCAAAATTGTCCTGTCCAAACTTTATATAAGAATTCCAAAATTTGGGAGATTTTAGAGGCCGATTCTGCCCCAAAAAATGCTGCTTCAAATTATACAATTTGGAGAATTTCAGTTGCTAATTTGGACGCACACAAGCGTCACTTTAGACGACGAAGCTAATTAGCAAACAAGCATCGTTAAAGGTGCCGGCTTATTATGAAAGTGTCGACTTCATTCAAGTTGTTAAATTAAAGATAAAAACAAACGAAAAACAGGTTCCATGATGGAAAAATCAGAAGATGGCGGCACGGCGCCGTGTTTGCGCCGGCCTGACATTTAATTTACTTTCTGTTTGCCGCCGCGCTTTGGGGCTACGTGTTCAGGAGTTGAAGAAAAATAAATCAAGCAGCACCGCCTCTCTCTTTTTTATTTTTTTTCTAAACAAGAAACCTATTTTTTTGTGTGTCAAGAAGATTAATGGTGTGATTTTTTTTTTTAAGCATTATTTTTGTAAAGACTTGAACGTACCGCAATTGAATTTTGGTTCCGGGACTAAACGGGAAGCTGCCTTCATCTCCTCCCCGTCGTCAACTAATGAAGTCGTCTGTATGAAATCATTCATTTTGAAGAGCTAATTTATCGTTGACAGAATCAGGGGGGGCGTGGGGGGGGGGTGTCAGGCAGGTGGCTCTATATTTGGCGATGTGGTTTGAAAGCAAGCGTGAGCCCAAGCGTGTCACGAGGAAAGTTAGCGGAGCTAGCCGGGCTGGTATGGAGGCGCAATGTCGAGACGGTTAAAGGTCAGGTTGCAAGCGCACGAGTGGAATGCTGATTGTGTCCTTGATGCCGTGTTTACACAATATCGTCTGTCCACCGACACGTGATCCCGTCAAGAAACGGAAAAGCGCTTCCGCTCCAATACGAGCAATTCGTGACCTTTCAGCACAAATGAAATACATTTTTATTGTCTTTGTGGTTTTTAGAAATGCTAATAAGTGAACAAGAGTTCTAGGACAATTTGGTGTCAGAAGTTGGACCCACGCGACACTCTTGTGATTTACGTCTGACGTCGGCTAATAAAGGAGGATTAAAAAAAAAAAAAAAAAAAAAAAAGAACACGCAATAGTTTGATGAAGCAAAGTTGTGCGGCTTAATGTATGCGTCCTTTCCTTTTCCTTTCAAGTGGCGTTAATGTCTTTTTTTTTCTTTTTTTTTTAATCGTTGGAAATGCTATCGCTGCCGTTGCACCTGGCTGGATTGGACGGCTTCTCTGGAAGCAGCCAAAGTTGGAGCAGAATAGATTCTCCATTTTCAAAGAGCCGTTTTGTTGCCTTGGCCTTTACCGCCACACTTTTGGGATGCTTCAAATTATACGACTGAAACTCTGCTGCAATACTACTCCCCAATTTTGCGACTGATGGGCCGGTTACTGCACTGCTCGTTAATAGCGGCTAAATCGCGAATGCCACAACGTGCAGAAAAGGTCGACTCTGATTGGCCGCTGTCAAAATAATACCGCCGCGTCTGATCAAGTAAAAAAAAAATGCTCACAGCTGAATTTATTGCGATCGCTGACGATGATGATAGAGCGGCTCAGCCCTATTTTGAACCACATGACCAATGGCGTCAGAGGTGGGTTGGTACCAAGAGTTCAAAAGTTGCTTGGTGATGATTGATTAGCATGAGTGGAAGTACCAGCAGAAAGAAGCCCAGAAGTGGAACCGTTGCATGTCACAGATCCAAAACAAAGCAGCACGCAAGCAATTGGCTTCATTTCCGGATACCACGAGTGCTAAATTATGAGCCTCCCCTGCCAGTAAATATTTGGTGTTTTATGGAATTAGCGCTTGTGATGTGACATTACAAGCGCGTCGCACATGAAGGACGCCGCGCGTTCTTTGCGCTTATTAAAATGCGCCGGCGGCATCAATCAGGTGAGCTTTTCTGAGGGAGGGCGCTTGGCGGCGGTGTGCGCGGCAGGTGGCGAGCGGCGTCGCTGCCAAACGGCCGTCGTGTCACAAATGTCGCTTTGATTTGGTTGGATGTCATCGAGTTTGTTTTGCTCACCGTTAACCTTCTTTTACGGCGAGGACGATTGCGTGTTGGCGGTATGGCGTTCATTCGGACGGCAAAAGCGGGAATGCTCAGTTGATGATGAAATCATTTTATTTTCATGATCACTAGTATTACTTTTAAAGCCTCCGGGTTTCTTAAAAAAAAAAAACTAAATGTCAGTTGAATCTTTACGGCCAACTCATTGGGGCGTTTATTTGAGGTAAGGCCTTTAATAGCGTAAATGCAATACAGGCACTTGAAGTCGATGCGTTTTTAAGTCCGCCTGGAATAAAAGGCTTCTTTTAAAGCCTCAATGTTCTGCTAAGACCAGCAAATTGTCTCATATGTTGAATCCTTTATTGCGCTGCGTAAAGAAAACGGACGTGTTTCGGCAAGCTCTGCCAAGGCTTTAACGGCAACGCCGATAATTCCGCCAATGTTACAATAAAGCATAAAGCCTTTACTAGCTAATCGCTCGGATTGTCAGCCCCTCACGGGCTCTCCTGAGCAACATTTTGCAGCTTGCTGTCAGCAGGTGCTGGACTCGGACATTCAGACCGTCTTTGTCCTCAGCTAATCCCGCCATTGTAGCATTAGCGCTATCCTGCGGAAGAGGCGCTGGGGTTAGGAGTGGGGGGGCAAATGAGCAAGGACAATGCGCCGTTGCTAACGACACTGTCTAATTTCATTATGCTGACGCGTTAGCGCTTGGCCGCCTTTCGGGAGCACGTGCGGACGGTTTGGCTTTTTTTTTTTCGGGATGTTTGAGAGACGGCGCAAAATGAGACATCATCAGCAGCGTTTCCCAATTAAGGTTCCCAAGGGGGGGGGGGGGGGGGGGTTGACATTAAATATCCAGAAAGAGTCTGATAAATGCGAAATTTTGAAAACATTTTCCATGGGGACTGAAGCTTTTAAATATAATTTTCGTAGAATTTTATTAAAGAAAAAAAAAAATCGGACAAGGCAAATGGTCGTGGCCTTGTGAAATACACTTTTAAATGAAAATTGCATTATGCCAAAGACAAACCACTTTATAAAAATGGTTGCAAAACGCTGGCGATGCTCTTCAACCTAAACTTCTCATTACACTCTCAGCTTTCTAAAATTTGGAGAGCGTTAAAGACGTGCTAACATTTTGACACGTTCACAAGTGGAAACATAAGTCCCATGTCAAAACATTTCTTATTCTGTCTGCCATTGTGTGACAGCAAAATGGCTGCCTGATTGTGGCACGTGAGCTCACATAACCCTCTGGTGTATTGCGACAATATAACGACGCTAGACAGCGGCATGAACGGTGAAGACGGCTTCCAAAAAAAAAAAAGGATTGTTTGTAAAAAGAGAACAGAAGAGCATTTCATTGTTTTGCCTGTCACTATACGTCGCTGGCAAAGATTGCACAACAAATTATTTGTTGTAAATAATTCTTGCATTTTTTTATTATTTTTTTTTTAGGACCAATTAGGTGGAAGTGGATAATTTGCGTTCAGAATGGATTGCACTTGAGGACAAATGTGTGGAACAGATGTAGCCGTGTTAGCGTTATTGACAAAACGCTCGCCGATCGACGGCCAGCAGGTGGCTCGTTTGTCTTCGACTTTTGCTCCAATCAGCAGCTGTTTACGCTTCCCTCTTAAGCCTTTGTTTGTTTGTTGTTTTTTTTTTTTGCACTGTCGGCAAATGCTGAAGACGCTGCTTGGTAACTGAAACCACATGACAAGAATCTGCACAATAAAATGGAATATGTTTTGGTCACACAAAACTGGAAAGGGATTTTTCTTTTTCTCCATAATGTCAATTCACAGTTTTTTTTTGTTTTTGTTTTGAGTTTTTAACGCCTAACAGTTTTTGTGCCATCCTATCTGCACCTTTTTAAGGAAATAACGGCCAATTAGCCATCGTAGCTAATCGGTTAGCATTCAAAGCGACACCTGTTCCTTTTGCTTGACTGCTGCAATTATTTTTCTCTTATTGCTATTAATGCAACCTTTTTTTTTTTTTTTTTTTTTTTTTTTTGGGCGCAGCAGGGGGAAAAAAAAATATGCCCGATAGCCTAGCAGAGAATGGCACAAAAAGCCGGCAGTGTGAATAATTCATGTGCTCCCCATATATTGTGTATGCATGCAAATGTAAATCCCACAAAGAAATGAGGTGTGCGATTATTCTGGAACACTGTTTATTGTCACAAGGTAAACCCCGCAGGAGCGAGCTTGCCAAGCCGCAATTAGATTTCTATTAATTACCACGATGGGGAAAGTATATAGAATAGCACCCTGTGAGTTCTATTTGATAGTCTAATGAGTATTTGCGTTCACGCAAAGCCTTTCTTGTCCGCTCGCCATCCGCTCGTCAAGTTGGCCGAAATGCCTCGCAGATGGCCGACCGGCGTTCCTGCGTTCCAGCGTCCAACTGGCGGTGGAAAAGTGCACTAAAATCTCCCCGTTTTATATCAAAAAGCGTTTTTTTTTGTTGTTTTTTTTTAAATTGGCAGATTTGTATAACTCGCTTCCTCCATGAGAAAATCTTTTGATGTTGCCAGATGGCGGAGGTAAAAAAAACTGAAGAGGCTACAGCTGGAAACGTTAGCAAGTGTCCTTGACTTGCTAGAAATGGACTGCCCGCGTCAGAAAGGAGGACTTCGTTTGTACTTGCCACCCGTGGAAATTCGGAAAAACGCATTTGCATTTGGGAAAAGTACAGAGAAAAAAGTCACGACAAGATGGACTTGCAATTTTGATGGACATCAGCTAATAGTTGGGGAATGGCGGTATTCAAATCCCAGAGTAGCTTTTCATCCCTTCAAACTGGCAAATGTCCTCACTTCGACAGAAAACGTGTACATTCAATGTGCACTAATCACTATTGCAGATTTCCACGATACAATTCAAGCATTTCAACTCCAAGCGGGAACACACTTTGAAAATCGATGTCAACCAGTCGGTTTGTTAGAAACAACAACAAAAATAAAGCATCGTAACATCTTGCACTTAAATAATTGCCCTCGGCCCCCAAAATCTAGGAGGTCCGAAATGTAGTTTCCATTAGATTGGACTCTTGCCAGTAAATGAGCAGTGACGTCAAAACGTTTTTTTTGGGGGGGGGGGGGGGGGAACGCCTCACGCCAAGCGCTGTGATCTGTAGCATGAACGTGTTCGGAGAGGGTGGAGGCCGAGCCTAGCGGAGCATAACTCGCTTAGCGCCGATTGATTGATGAGGCCGAGGTCGAAGAAGCATCATGGCTGCTTTGATTGAATTATGACTGATGGTGGTCTAGAGTACATTTATAATTCTCGAGACCCCCTTTCTCTCTTCTGGAGAGTGAAAAAAAAAAAATCTCAGCTGTCCCGCTCTGTGAATTCGAGGGCTTGTAACTGCGTATGGCGACACCGTGTAGAGATTCCGTACATGCATTGGACAAGATGGTCCTCAGCAGTTCCAACGAAAGAAAAGTCCATCTTTTGACTGACTAATTCCAGCGATATTCCCGCCTGCCCGACGTTCCAGGTCACAGCTGGCAAAGCCTTCAACAAAACACTGGGAAATCGTCCTGCCGCGCTCACTGACAGAGCAGTTAGCGCCGCACCCCAAGGTCACCCCCCTTGGCTCCAGGTTGCCAGATGCAGCGCTCTCGCTCTCGCTCTCCCAATTTGGGTACACATTGCTGATGGGTCGGGGAGGCGCAAATAGGATGATTGAGGTCCCTACAGGGGGGAGCAAACACGCCCCCCCCCCCCCCCTTGTGTGTCAAACGCAGGAAAAGACTTGTGACCTGCAGTGCTACTCGGGTAGCAGCTTTGTTTTCCGGCAGCGTCAGCCCCCCCAAGTGCAAGTCCACAGCCTGAAGCTGGATGACAACACGCGGGAGAGTAAATAAATTAAATGTCTTGTTTTTAATGTTAAGAGCTCTGACATCCGCTTCGGGGTGCATTTGCTCTTTTCATACTGTCAGCGGAAGAAGGGGAGAAACTGTTCATGAGATGAAGAATGTTTTGTTTTTTTTTTGATTTGCATCGAACCCGCCAGATGTCGAGGCCGTAACGCCGTCAAGACGACAGGCTGAGAATTCACAAACGTCTTCGGCCTCTCACACGGAGATCCCGTCAAAATTGGTGGAAGGGAAGTTTAAAAACTCCATTCACGATACGTGTGCAAACCCAAACAAAGAACACGTCCATTCCTGCCCCGTCGCAATATTTCTTCCAAAATTATTTTTCAATCCTCCCAGAATCAGATGATGTTGTCCTGCTCGTTTTCGCCCGATGATATACGGAACGCCCACCCTTGAGCTCCGGATCGGTGCCGTTCCAAGTAGTCCAAGAAATACAGTTGGGTGTCATTATAAAATTCCGGCGGATGAAATTTCTATCGCTTGTTCTGATTCGTCTCCTCCATTATCAGGCCACCACTTTGCCGCTGCTTGGGAGAACACGACAAACCCCACCCTGAAAGCGCCAAGCTCTGCTGAGCGGTCCTGTCGCGTTGACTCACTCCGCCAGGGGGGTTCAGAAGAGCGCCATCGAGTGTGGCCAGAGCAATTGTAGCAAAAGACCCCGACTGACATTTGAAAGCTTTTAGCTTAAAATAAGTCGCGAGAGCCTCGGTTCGCGGCTCGCGGATTGACATATTGTGAGAGGCGTGCAGAAGTGCGCAGAGGCGGTCTAGCGCTCTCGCAGTGCGCGGCTCACAAGGTAGCACGATGTGGAAGTTTGAAAGAAGAAATGCTGTATATTGTAATAAGGGGGTCTGCGCTAAAAGTGCCGCGGCAGAGCAGTTAGTTGTAAAGAAGGAGCATCCCCTTTTACGCTGCCAATAAAAAAAAAAAAAAAAAAAATCGTTTTAGTGACTCCATATTCCGTATGATTGAGGGGCATGGGGGTGTCAGGGGTAGCGAGCCCAGGGATTTTCTGGTTTAGGAGGTAGTATGAAAGCCAGGCCATCGCCCACAAAAGGCCGACATTTCCCGAATTTGATGCGATCAAAACTTGGCATTGACGCAAATGAGGACCCCAAAATGGACTCAGCAATTTTCTGGCATCGAGAGGCAGGATGGTACCTGCGTGCCCTTTTACACTGAATGGACACGACGCAACTTTTTAGACCAGGCGTGGGCAAACTACGGCCCGGGGGCCACATGCGGCCCGTTAAACGTTTTAATCCGGCCCGCCAAACTTGAAAAAAATTAAATGAATAAAAATTGTTAATGATTTATTTTCTAAATACTGTCCAAGATTGTTGTAATGCTTTTGTTCGTTTTCATTTCAAATTATTTTTTTCTCCGATGAGGCGAGGGTAACAAAACACGCCATCCATCCGCACCTGGTGTCAAATTTTCGAACCCTTTGCGGCCCGCCAATCAAAAAGTTTACCCAGCCCTGTTCTAGACCAATCAAAATTGAGTTGCCAATTTTTCGGCTTTGGAGGAAATATCAGACTCGCAACGGAACCGGGAGTTGTCTTGCATCCCCTTTGACACATGCTAACGTTAGCTTCGACGCCGCAGTCACTCAGCGTCGTTCCCCGACATTGTTTTTGTTTATTAGCGGTGCGGCATGGCTCGTCGCAGAGCTGAGAAGCAAAAGCGGCATCAACCAGCTGATTGGATCTCCCGCCACCGGGATTATCCGCCAAAAAGGTGGCTTCCGTTGATCGTAGGAAGAATTGCGCCAAACCCCGACACAATTGACAATATGTGACGGCGCATCCAAATGGCAACTGTTCAGCCTCGGTGACCGGTCCTGGTTTCGTTCCCGCTACGGCAAACGTCCCAAATTGACGCTCGGCGTGACTCGGATGATCGGCGCCGCCGCCTCCCGCTTTTGCCGTGACAATGGAATCACTCAGGTGGCGCGTAGAAAATGGGTCAAAGCGCCTCTGCGGTTTTCTTGTTTGCTTTTCATGTAGCAGATGCTTCTTTTTTGTTGAGTGTCCCCAAAAGGCTCTTTGCGGGCGCATTGTCAGTCTGTTTTTGAAAAAAAAAAAAAAAAACGACTCCTCTGAAAATCTACAAACAACATTGAAATATTTTGCTGGCCTGATGTTTTCTTCTCATTTCTTAAATAAATAAATAAATAAAACCAGAAAAGCTACAAGTGTGCGACTAACCGTTCAAAAGCCGGAAATAATTCAAGGCTGTGGTGTCAGAAGTGGGACCATCGGACATATTGGACAGGCAGCTCCGGGAAATGGGTTCAAGTTAGTCTACCTCAGACTGAAGTTAAAAAAAAACTAAAATTAACTTGGATTTAAGTTGTGAAACTTAAATTGTGAAGTAAATGATGAATGACCTTAATGGCAACAATGAATCTTGTGCCGCCACTTTAAAAAAATTGTTTTTAAAATTTTTTTTACGAGGCTCTATTTTACCGATTTCGAATTTGCTAGATTGGCGGAATAAATTTCACGATACCGTCCTGCCATTTTAGAATCCATTTTTAAATTTCAACGAGCGCAACAAGCGGTCAAATTTATTCACAATTTAGTTTTGTTAAAAAGCTGTTTCTTTTTTCCCCTCTTCTTTTGTAGAACTCGAAGCACACAAGCGGCGACGCGACAAGGGAGGAATTTATTTTTATTTTGTTCTTGTTTGACCTTAGCAGAGGCCGAAGCTCCGTCGAGTGATCTTTTGTTCGCCCGTTGTGTGTGTGGTGTCATTTCAAAAATATTTTGCTCGCAATATTTCCCCGCTAGGTTTGGGATAAGCCGCTTTTCCGCCGGCAAACAATGAGACGGGACACGTGGGGAGAAAAAAAAAACACAGGTGTTCCGAAGAATTTCCACCATGGCTTTTTTTTTTTTTTTTTTTTTGGTGCTCATGTCCCTCCCTGCCGGCCTGGACAATGTGACAGAGGACGACGATTAGTTTGGGCTGAAACACAAGGAGCTGTGTGGAATTCATTAGCAATGTCATTATTTACACCTGCGACCTGTCAACAATGCCTCCTTGCGTGTGTGTGTGTGTGGGTGCGGATGCGATCGGGACAGTTTCCGGCAAACTAACCTTTCTCGTTATACAGCCCGTCATGAGCTCATCTAGAAGTTATTTGTCAGGATGATTTCTTTTTCGGTGCATCTCCGCTGATGTACACTAACAACGTGGCCGCAAATAGAAAAGAGCTGCTTCACCGCAGTCGAGTCGCTGCCACTCGCTAAATGAAAAACAAAAACGTGACAAACGGTTTTAATTGCTGCAGCGTCACCTTAATATTTGACGACTTCATTTAAGTGACATGGTGGTTTGAAACAATCCAGAGAATTTTTTATGGAGGCTGTTCATAATTTGGTCATGATAATGATTATTTTATAGAATATTGTTGGCCAGGGTCAAAGCCAAGTAAGGTGAAGTAAGTTAGTTGTCGGCATGTTATCTCAGAGCGCTCTTAAGGTTGTTCCTCGCATGGCGTCGGAGGACCGGTGGCTTTGCTTTTGTTGCAGATCCGCCGCCGCCCGGAGGCTCCCAACGCCCGCGGAAATCCCATCAAAACGTTGTTGTTTGAGGCCCACCGAGATTCACGCTAACCGTTTGCAGAATCATATCAAAGACGGCCTTGAAGTCGTTTCCAAAAACTTGCGGTTGCAAACCCGTGCGGAATCAACAAAAAGACTCTGAAGTCACATTCCCGAGACTTGGATGACAGTCGTTGAGGTTAACTCGACAAGTTAGCGTCGGCGATGCTAAAATATCATAATGAGCCTTTTGAGGAAGTCAGTGCGCCATCCGATGCCAGATGGAAAAATTCCAAAGAGATGCCAACGCGTCCGCTATTTGAAAACGCACGACACATTTCCTAAAATAGCAGTCGCGTTTGTTGAATGGGAGCGGATGTCCTCAAAAGAGGGGCAGGGCCTTTATTTCAATTCACATCCGACAAGATTTGCATATTTTCGAGCGAAATCATTTGGCATGCAAATAATATTTTTTTCACGCGGAAAGCCGTGACCGTAACGCCAACCCAGGCTGAACTTAGCTCTGCCCCATCGTAACTAGCTTGTTTCTCAATCAAGATGCAGCCCTTCAAAATACTTCCTTTTTACCAATTAATGTTTTTTTATAGTCAACACCCACACAATATTGTGCTCTGTGCCAATATAAGGAAGGAATGCACCGACCTCAAAGAAAGAGAGATTCCCGGATTGACCCACTAATCTTGATCTTCTTCTCAAAAGCTGTGCTGATCTCAAAAGTGATGCAATGCTGCCATCAACAGACGTCCGTTCGTCATTACAGTGGCTTACAAAACAGAATTTCACACTCAAGTTGGGCGGGAACCTCATTCGGCGACGCCTTGCTGTTGGGAAACGTCCCGCCTGGATCATTTCAATTCATGTGTGTGGAAGCAGGGTACACCATTTGTTTGAATGATAGCATTAAAAAATGAAAAGCATTTAAATTCCAGCACGGGGGGTTAAAAAAAAATTAAAAAAAAAAAAAAGAATC
The DNA here is from genome assembly GCF_059441095.1 of Idiotropiscis lumnitzeri. NCBI lineage: Eukaryota > Metazoa > Chordata > Actinopteri > Syngnathiformes > Syngnathidae > Idiotropiscis > Idiotropiscis lumnitzeri. The sequence goes on from NC_142407.1 coordinate 13,820,937, forward strand.
ATTGCAAAAATAGCTCGTTTTAATGTGACGAGAAAATAAAGAGCAAAATCTAAATTGCCTGTAAAGATTTGTGGACGTTGTAAAATAACGACAGCGGCGGGAGGAGGCGTGTGCGCGTGTGCATGTGCGCCGTCAATATTCCATACCTGCCCGTTAAGCCGGGCGCCTGTCGGTAAACAAGACCGCCTCTTCATCCTCTCTGGAGGCTCATTAAAATTTGAGCAGCGTCAAAACGAAGACTTGGCTTTGCCTTTTTTTTTTTTTGTAATTTTTTTGGTCATAGCCATTAATCCGTTGAACCTGAGATGAGAGCGAGTTTTGCAGAATCATTGGAGCGGGGCCATAAATTGGAAGGATTTTTTTTGTTGTTGTTCTTTTGGTTATCACGATGGCAGGTCTTGCTAGATTGGCTTCTAAATGGCATCCCACTTCTGATACCACGAAAATTATTATTGACACCAATTAGCAATTTAACTATTGGATTAGAACACCACCGCACTGACACGTTGTTGCTTGTGATGGTACCCGCGTGGGCGACATGTCCCGAGGGCTCTCATAGAACTTAGTGTCCCACTTCTGACACCAAAGCAAACACAGTGAAGCAGCATTTAGTTGTTGTGCCGCACACCTCAGAATTTCCAATTTTCTAAAATCATTTTCTTGCTAATAATTTTAGTTCGCTGATTTTATTATTGATTATTTTTTTATTATCTATTTTCTATCTCAAATGTCTTTAATTCTTTTGTTCATAAATGCTTTTTTAAATGTACTTTTAATGACATGAAGCACATTGCACGGTTAGCTTATGCTCAGGCTGCCTCGTCTTGCCCACTAGAAGCCGTCCCGGATAGAGCGGACCTCAATACCAAAAAGTCCCGTTTGATGAATTAGCTTCCTGAGTTTGTAGCGAACGTACACATTTTGAATCTCTGTTGGCCACAAAATGCAGTTTTGCAGTGGAGCCCAAGGCCGGTGGTGACGCTAGCAGCTACTTTGCAGGCAGCACGGGACTGCCGACTTTTAAAAGCGATCTGCAGCCAAAAGGTTAATGCCACTCACTCGTCTCTCCCGTCCGTTAATTACAAACGGGAAGACATTACATGAATGTTTGCAGGAGTGCGAGCACCTCCGCTTAAACCGAGCCGTCATTCTTATTTGAATTATTTGGGGAGCGGGAAAACCGTCTTTTTGCATCCGTCTTTTTAACAGCGGGGCGGTAAATGATTCATGGCATGGTCCGAGTGCTGCATGTTGAGCCCCCGAGCCGCAGCCCAGTCCTCGCGGATTCCGCTTCACACTTTCAAACCGCCCTTATAGAATATTTGGGGGAAAGCAAGGGCAATGCCAACTCGTTGAATAACACCCAAGCAACACATTTTCACAGTAAAAAAAACTAAAACAAAACGAGTGAAAGTCCTTCCCAAAGTGGAACCGAATCAACTCCAGGAGTGTTGTGGCGTGCATCCTTGCCAGTGTGTGACAGGTGACGTGGATTTATTTGCCATCCGACCACTAATTTTAGCAGTGATGGGTGTTCAGCAGATGGTCCGTTTAGTTGTTGGATTCACTCCCTACAAGGGAGGAAAAAAAAAAAAAAAGAGCGGCCTTTTGTGTGTCAGGGGGATTTTTTTTTTTCGCCACATTGAGGGAAAAAAGCTGTGAAGGGATTGCACATGTATATATGTTTCTATTTGGTTGCAGTTCAAATGTGTGATGTGTGTGTTATGTTTTTATGTCTACTCGTGCGACTACTTTTTTTTTTTTTTTAATGACATTTTTTGAGCAGTCTCATGCACCTTGACATTCAAATTTCAGGAGTCACAAATCAGCAGTCCCAATTGAAATGAATAAAAATGCAATTAATCCGTTCCAATGCCCTCCTAAAAAATAAATAAATAAAGAAAGAAAAGAAAAAAAATGCTTGCAGTGAGTTCTCTCGGCAAATGTCATCGGGATGGGCTTCTGCTTGGAATCCAATCAACATGGCCGTGACGTCAACGCCACCACATAACGCTGCTAATGCATCATCAACACACCCGCCCGCAGTGTCCTGCCGGACTTACGAAATAAGCAAATCTGCTGACGTCGGCTATAAATAAATGGAGTGGCGCCATTAAGGGGTTTGAGCGACAAAAGGCAGACGAGCCGATAAAAACACGTCGCCGTGTCACAAGATGGCCGCAGCAGATCATGCGTGGCCAAACTACACTCAAGGGACACGCTCGACCCGCGCCACTGCTCGGTATGAACAAAAGTAGCTGCGTGGCTACCTCCTATTTACTCAACTGCAGATGGGAGCTGGCTTTGCACAAATATATTTTTATTTTAATCGTACACCGGCACTTTGACTTAAGTGCGTCCAAACTGATTTTTTGTGTTGAGCAGAAATTGCTAATCAGAATTGTTATTCTGCTCCACCTGAGCGTGCCGTGTGCAATTTGGCAAATAGTGAAATGTTAATCCCAAAAAGAAAAAAAAGAAAGAAAAAAAATAAAAAAACAGAAGTACACTAGCTTACTGCTAACACAAAATGTGAAATGCCATAGATGCGCTAACAAAACTAGCATTAATTCACAGCAGTTTTTAAACAACAAACTAAGAGGTTTGCATATTTGCACATTTTAACTTTAAGTGTTGGTGGTTTGGCATCGGCATCCTTCACAAGTACCCGATACTTCAAAATGAGGCCAGCATTGGCTCGATATGGATGCACGGCCATCCTTTATATTTTTCTAACGTTAGCTTTAGGTTACAATAATTGTCCTGGCGGTGGAGAGAGAACTGAAGAACAAATAAGTTCAACAGCTCCCCAGAATGTTCACAGAAGCACGTAGCCTGCATCAGATATTTTTCCGTAATCAACCTCGTTTTTTTTAAATTAAAATTTAAAACAGTGAGCTGTGGTCGCTCCATGATTGGGCGCATGCACATTTATGGAGATCTTATCGGCATATTTGCGGTATTTTACTTCAGAGCTCATTTTCCCCACTGAAGTCATTAAAGCTTTTTGCTCTCCTGTTCCAAGAGTGGGTTAGTGTTTCTTTCACTTTGCGGGTGGCCTCACCGCACATAAACTGTCCTTTTAAGCCATTCACAGAAAATTGCGACGGAATCATCTGCCGTCTCCTCTCCCTGCCAAGCACTTTCGTTTTGTTGTCTTTTTTTTTTTTTTTTAAATCCAGTAAGGTACATCAAGGTCGCTGCTCAGATGCCGTCTCAACGCAGCAAATTAAAATCGTGATAAGTCTCGGATAGAGGAGACGTAGAAAGAAAGTGATAGCGTAACGGAGAACAGGGGTGAGGGGCAGGTGAGGCGATAAAGCGCCCGGGTCCGCCTGATCTCTGCCAGATAAATTAGGATAACTCGGGCGGCTTTTTTTCCAAAGCGGTGACATAAGACCAGCCTGCGGGAAACATCCATCCCAACCGTAATTCGCAGTTATCCGGGAAATAGTCTTTTGTGTGACGGGAGACGAGCCGGTCTTGCGGCGGATTCATGGCGATGGAGGCGAAAAGTCGGGCGGGATTTTATTGCCTTGTGCAACCTGAGGACTCACATGGTGACTTTTTTTATCAACACGCTCAATGCCGTAGATTTGCTGAAATTGTGTCTGGAAGGCGTTTATTTACTCAAGTGGAGACTGGGGAAGCTCGGTTTTCACCCAAAACATATTTTGGACTGCGGCGAAGTTCGTAGAGCGGGACGGCGGTTGGATTCTCGGCTCCGACTGGTCGCTGTCCAATTGTCCTTGAGCAAGACACTGAACATTAAATTGGCTCCAAGTCAACTGCTTTACCCGGTTAAACAAGGGGAAATTATTTATGAATAATTACAATTTATTACGTCACCGATTAGTGCAGGACGTGAGGATGACGACCTCTAGTGGACAAAAACAACACTTGCACCACAAATGTGCATTTTGCGTTGGTAAAAAGTCTCAAAGTTTTTCCCAGAAAGAGAGCGAGGGCATCGGGCATTTTGATGGCAAGCGGCCATTTGTTCACATTCTGTCGGATTCCTTCTCAAACTTGAGCTTTCTAAACTAGACGGCAAAGTCAAAAGGAATAAAAAGTTTTTGTGGTGTCGAAAGCAGATAATAGCAGCAAAATCTGCTGACTCGCTGTATCATGGAACTGCCATAACGGTGAAATTAGTATTTAGTCAAATAAACTCAGAAAAGAAGAGCTTGGTAATTATGTCCATCCTGGGTCGACCCACCCAAAAAAAAGTCAGACAATTTACTAAGCCTGTCATAAAAATGTTGAAGCTGCCTTTTTTTTTTTTTTGTTATTTACACCATTTGCAAAAACAAGCTTGTCCAAGAGATTGAATCCGATTCGATGCGCGCTGCTAAATTGCCCCTCGTCCCCCAAAAAAAATTATTTTCATCATTGCGTGCGAGCAGAAGACGACAGCAACGTTTGATGACTCACCATAAAACCCGAAACGCTCATACGCATCGTTTTGACGGACTCCAAAAAGCTCGACGCTGGTGGAGCCAGGGACAGCTCCGCATGTTCTCTTTCAGCTTGGCGACACGGCAACATTGCGCCAGACCTTCCCAGCTGCGATCAAATGAGTTTTGTGATCTTTGCTTTGACAAGCCCAAGCGCAGCGTTCCCGTGGGGGCGGCTCGAGAAGGCCTTTTTTTTTTTTTTTTTTTTCTCATCCATGCAGCCTATTTCTTCACATTTACATCAGTCTCTTCTCTCAAGTCCCTCGCTGCTCACTCATCCTGCATCTCAGACTCCTTGGCCACCCCCAGGGCGCACCATTAACACAGGACTGAAGGGGGGGGGGGGGGGACGGGGGGGGGGGATTGGGTGAAGGGATGAGGCTTTCTTCCCCGGCTGAAGATCAACCTGGACCGCTCAGTGCATGGTCAGTGCGCAATGGCCTGCCAGCGCAGAGCGAAAGGAGGAGAATCTCAAATCAGACACGCAGATATGCACGCCAGCGTGCAAATATCGGCTGAATTGGACCACTGTGGCAGTTGCGGGAACAACCCCCCCCACCTCCTCAAACAAGGGAAAAAATAAATAAATAAAAAATCGCAGTTCATAACCTCTCACAATTGGGTATCTTTTAATCACGAAAAACAGCAACGGAGGGAGGAACAGTCGGATGTAAAATATGGATGAAATTCTGTTTCATCTTTTGGCGGATGTGTACGGGGAGGCCGAGCGCGCATCTGGAAAAACGTGACACTCCACAGTTTGGTAGAAAAATAGAGCTCTCCATTTGGCACGGGTTTTCTAATCAATCCACCGATTCATTGAAGTTAAGAATTTGCCTTTTGACGCTCATACGACACCGGCGTGGCAAGTATAGCTGTCGAGGATGTTTGCATCGCTAAAATGGCTTCTTCAAGAAAAAATGGTTTCATGTATGGGTCCTTGAGACATTTTCAGACATGACCACCAAATTTTACGTCCATCAAAAAAACGGCTGTCAGGGGGGCATTTATTTTCCTGGTCCTCATATCGTCCCATTGCAGCTACAGATTTTGCATGGCGGGAAGTTGCGGCATGAGCAAATAAGCACAACCCTCATCGTGCTGAAATATTTCGCCCCATTGCGCTTTGCTAGCGCTGGCCAAAAAGTTGCTCAACATCCCGCTCGAGCCTGTCTTTTTCCCTTTCCTGGTTCTCACTCGCTTACGAAATGGAGAAGAGTTGAGATCAATTAAGGTGATGGATTAATTTCATTCAGCGCACTCATCTGTGGCTGCCAGCTGCTCTGCCTCCAAACAAAAATACATGATTAGCAACCTGACAATGCGACGCCAAGCTCAAAATGTCTATGGAGTAGTAAAGCTGACAAGTCAACAAATCGACTAGTTTGTACACCCGTAGTTGAAACTCCGCAAAAATGTGTTCAGCACGGGATGAAAATCGGCCAAATTCCCCCAAACCAAAAAGGCTGACATGACAACATCAAGCTCAAAACAGCTTTATGGAGTAGTAAAGCTGAGGAGTTGACTAGTCGACTCCTTTGTACTACTCCTAGTTGAGACCACCAAAAACTTTATTGATCATGGGCTAAGAATTGAGCAAATTTAACTATGAACTCCCAAAAAGGCCAACTGGAAAATATCATCCTCAAAACATCTTTCAGGAGTAGTCAATTGACAAGTCGACTAGTCTATACAAAAAGTCAATTCATCATGAACTGAATTGAGAACCCCCGTCCCCCCTCCTGCCCCCCAAACCAAAACGTCCATCTTCCCGTCTATTTTCAGAGAATTTCATCTGCATTAGCCGCAAATGTATCATTTGTCTTCTGACAGTATTTGCGCTCCACAAATGTACTTTTCCGTTGGCTGTCAAAGTTGGTCAATATATTTTATCAGGAGCTAACAAAGCTATCATCTGCGCCATTTTTCATCATCCCGAAAGAGCGAGTCATCTTAGACTTGGGCTGGACCAACTCAACTATCGCTTTGGGCCTTTCAATCTATTTGAGAAGGCTTAAATCCACTTCAGGGTTTTTCATTGATTTGATGTAATCCACGTTTTCACGGGGAGGGGGTCACGGTATTCACGGTTGAAATGAAATGTCAACTTCAATTGAACTAATCGTCAAAAAAAACTCCTCTCTATATTGCAGATTTTTTGGGGACGATTTTTCCAGTAAGCAGGCAAGACTAAATTTAGAATTGCGGACGTTCCCTGTAAAACTACGTTGCATGGCAACAAGCTGGGCAGCAGTGAGGTCAACTGGAAGAGATGCAGTGAGAAAAGAGGCAGAGAAGGTCCCCAACTAAATTCTGGTAGCATTTGTTGTTCTGTTGTGCCTGCACTTTTGTTGTTAGTTGCTCCAAACAACTGATTGAAGGATTGCAATTACTGCAACATCTGCGCTAATTTCAGTTAGCTGGTCTATGGCCTTCTGCATTATACGGTAGCATTAAGCTAGCTTGCGAAATGCTTTCAAACATTTCTATTTCATAATTTTTTTTATCTGGTGTCAAATATTGCAGAGTTATATCGTGTGAGTCCTAATAAGTGCTCACAGGAAAAAAAAAATCATTTGTATCATTTTGACCTTGCGTGGGTCAGGATAACATCACAAGACCAAAATGAATGAGACATTCTTGCCCATGATGGTGACTGTATGTACAATCAGTGGTGCGCTGATGTGACATTGCGGGACATTTCACCGTCGGGGTAAACTGACCAAGTGTAAGGCGGCAAAGCGAAGGTAGCGGTGAGTCACGGCCTGCCTGCAGGCAAACACACTCTCCTGTCCCCAATTTTTGTTGTATTTGTTTTATTCATTCCATCCTCACTCGAGAGAAGAAGAAGAAAAAAAAAATTGCTTCCCCTTTTCGTTCACTTCGCATTCCTCCCGACGCATCAAACGATCTGATCCGAACGGAAACGCTGCGGAGGAAAGAACCTGAACGAAGCATTTTTAGACGTAGCGCCCGCGGCGCTCGTCGGGACGGCCGTCAGAGCCGGAGTGCAATCTCCGGAAGAAAGAAAGACGGAAGGAAGCGCTGGCGAGGACTTCATCGCCGCATCACAATTTGGCCTCGGGGCTGGAAGGAGACATATTGTCATTGGCACATGTGCTCGTGAAGCAGAAGCACAGCAACTTCACAGTTCCGCCAGCACACAAAAGTGAGCACACCCCAATGTTTGATTTATTTCATGGGACAATATTGAAGAAATTACTCTTTGATGCGGGGTTTAAAAAAAAAAAAAAAAAAAAAATCAAAATATCGATCAATTTTAATTGATTTATCTTTTCATAGCCCGATATGGATTTATAAAAACATATCGATAATTTGAATAATGTCTTTTTCTCCATAAATCGACAAGAAAAAAAAATCAAAGGAAATTACGAATCGAAAATGTAATCGAAGCGTATTGCATGGAATCGATTTGGGAAATTTAAATCGATAGCCACCCCTAATGTTAGGTAGTCAGTACATCTTGTCTGAACGTCCAAACTGCTTGCAACAAAAGTGAGTACACCCCTTCGTGAAACTATAAAAAAATTTGCCCAATCAGCTATTTGGATTCCACGCGGTGGCCGCACAAAATATGGATACTTTTCGCCCAATTTCAATCTTAATGTACAAAGAATTGGTCATGAACAAGCTGAAAGGTTCGTGAAGTCCAATCGAACAGCCTGAAGCGAAGCCGCTGCCTCTCACTGACAAAATGTGACCACAAGGAGTGGGCACATGATTTTGTTTCCTAATGACCGTCATAATCTCTTTCATACAGAAAAAAAAAAAAAAAAAAAATCACAATGCGGTTAGCCGAGTGCTAATTAAGCCAGCCGACTGTAAAATGTGCTGTTCGTGCGAGGATGCGCTTGAACAACGGCGACACACAACCGCCATCTCCGAGGCGATTGGCTCGCTCCAGATACGCCACTTGCGATTTCATAACCGTGACCTGCCACCAAAAAAAGAAAACTACCGAGCAGCGGTGACACATTTGTTAATTTATTTTATTTTTTTTGTGCGCGTGTGTGTGTGTAGCGAGCGTACGACATGTAAAGAGTGTGTTTAGCTAATGGATTATTTAACGGTACCACTCGGCGCGGCTGCTCGCCGGCTGTCTGGTCGGGTCGAGAGCGTCTGCTTTTCGGTTGTGTGCCAAGTGTGACAGCTGGCACACCTGATCTATCTGAGTGGATTAGTTCAACGTGTGGGCAATGTGCTGAAAGGGGAAAAGGCCTCAAAAGTGCAAACGTCTCACACGAGACACGTCTCGTGTCCTTTAATGGCGTCAAAGAAGAGATGAAACGTTGTGATTATCAAGAGCAAACTGAGCGACTTGAGGATCGTGAATTAACTCTAAGACTGAGTGTGTGAATCTGTGTGTGTATTTTGGACGTCCGTACAACCTCGGAGATGCTGTTAACTGGTGAAGGGGATTTGCGTTTGCGCTCCAAGAAAAAAAATAAAATAAAAAATGCAAACAAGAAAACACACTAGTTCCATTAGAGCTATTAGTTGCCCCCAAATTTTATTTATTTATTTTTTTGCCCATGAGCACTCCTTTTCTTCAATTACATAGTCGATAGCTTTGGTGAAAAATAATGGAGCTGCGCCAAACTTTCTAGGAGCTGCTAAAAAATAAGCCGTGTGTGCAACAACTAAGGCAGAGGTCAAAAGGTTCAGTGAAAAGTCTTACACTGGAAGTCAGCAACACCAAAATGTTTTGTGCTCTGCCAGGCGTGCTGTCAAAAAGCTACACAGGTTGTGATGAGTCTGATTGTAACCTTGACATCGTAAATCCCCCCCCAAAAAAAGCCCGGCAGGTTAAAGTAAGGCGGTAGTAAATCCTGCAAAAACAGGTCCAAAGATTACTATTCGTGAATTCTCAAAAACGTCAATTTATACTTTTTTTTTTTTCATTTTTATAAAATTGTGATTGTGAATACACGAGAACGTGACATATTTACACAAAACAAAAAATAACAATGAAACATGATTTATGTACATCCCACAAAAATTGCATGGGTTCAAATTGAAGAATTTTCAAAAGTTATGTAGACAAAAAAAAAGTGTAAATGCCCTAAAAGTAGCACTGAATAAAAAAAAAACTATAGCGAATTGCATGAAAACAGAAATAAATATATAAAAAAATAAAGAAATAAAGATAAGACTACCTTCAACGACGCCCATCAAATTGCCCAAATAAATACACAACCTCAAAATCTCTCAAAAATTGCAAGTTCTCATCTTGAACTGAAAATATAACGAAAACAAAAGTTGCCTCGATTAAAAGAAATGAGACACTAAATGCCCATAAAGTTGCAAAGGTAAAAAAAATAGATGCCAGAAAATCCCCCCAAAATTGCAGAGGTTAGATTAAAAGTCCCAGAAAGGCTGAACCGGTAAAAACAAGACTCCCGGAAATCCCCCACAAATTACACAGCCACCCCCCCCCCCACCCCCCCAAAAAAAGAGAATCACATAAATCTTTTGAAAGAGCTTCGGATCAAACAAGACTCCTCAAAATCTCCTAAAAGTTGCACAGGTTCAGAATCATTTCAAAAATTCCCCAAAGTTGTGCGGGCTCAAATCAAAGCGGTAAAATTGCTCCTTGTTGGAAATCGAAGCCAAGCTTTTCCTCCCAATCAATTAATGGCAAACAAGTCGATGAAAAGAAGCTAAAAGGGCAGCCGAAGCCGCGGTCCAAAAGCTGTTTGCGCGGCCCCGCCCTCCATTGTTCCTTCCGCTCGGCCTCTGGACGCTTTGAGCTGCTTCAATAATGCACGAGCTTTGAATTGTCTTCTGAAATTTTAATTGTGGTCTGGCTCTGGAAATCACCGGGGAGCGTCTACGGAGCCGTGGCCGTAAGTGCCTCCCGACCGCCCTCGGCTTCATTAGAGGGCTAAGGTGAAGGTGGGGGGCGGGGGGGGTTGTTTTTCAAGCTAGCGGGAAGAACAAACAAATGAAAGCACCGGAAGACCGACTTGCACTCAAGGTGGTCCCGGGAGAGTCGCGTCTCGACGCCCAACCGCATCCCCCCCCCCATTGATGTGAGCCGCTCAAGTTAAAGTCGACGATCAGATGCAATTACTGCTTGTGGAGTCCAGGAACCGCCACGAGGCGGCCATCTTGCTTCGCCATTTGATGGCATCGTCTTGTTTTAACTTCTACAACTTTTTGCGCCATTTTTGTTTGTCTCTTTTGAATTCGATCTGTGCGATTTTGTCGGAATTGGTTGTTTTTAAGTGTGTGCAAAATTTGTGGGATTTTATTTTTTATTTCCATACAAAAAATATTAAAGGGAGTTACTGGAGTTTAACCTGTGCAACTTTCAAGGGATTTTTGTGGGGCGGGATAAAAAAAATAAATTAAAAAAAATCAATAAAAAAAAGAGGTTTTCCTTATTCTCCAAGTCAGAATTTACATAAAGTTTATTACTTTCAATTACTCGACGAAGACTCGCAATTAAATGTGACTTCATTAGGCGCGAGACAACGCCTGAAAAGCTTTTTAAGACGAATCGATGCAATTAGAGATCAAATTCAATAAAATTCAATTAAAAAAAAAAAAAAATCCCACGAAATGGGGCAGGGGTGAAAAGCTTTGATATCCTGTTTAAGGATCTGCTCTCGGTTGTACGGATATGAACTAAATTGCTCAAACGCTTTCCCATAAACGGCTCCGCATTGGCAAAGGAACAAGACGCCAACGTGATCGACATTGTGTTGCGCGTGTTTGGAAGCGCTAATGGAGCCACCGGTGTCTGTCTGGCTGGCAGCAGACGAGGACGTTAGCGCCAAGGCAAGGGGGGGGGGGCGGGGGGATTTCATAGAATTGAAGCAATGCGCAACTTTTTCAAATAAAACTAAAATATCACCCAAAAATTGCGCAAGTAAATAAAATGTTGGCTGCCGATAACATTTAAAATGGACTGACTCTTGCGTGGGTGGTTTCTGCTCGTGTCACGTCTCGCCCGGTCCAAGAAACGGAACGATATTTTTTTTTTTTTTAGTAGTCTGACAAGTGCGACCGTCTTGAACGACAAAAAAAAAATAAAAATATATCATCTGAATGAATGTCGTCTGAGAAGGCCAGACGGCCGCACCACCTCTTTCCCGCGCCGCTCGACATTGGTTTTTCAATTTTGTTCCACCATGCCCGCTCCACTAGCTTTGGACACAAGTTTGTTCATCCAACTCACTGTGCTAAGCTACAACGCACGAGGAATCAAATGTGACCTACATGTTCATTAAATTGCGTCCTTGGTGGCCGCTTCATCTGCAATGCAAACTAAAGCCATTGTTGTGCGCTAAGCAGCTTAGGGGGGGGGGGGGCTAAAAGTGGTGCGACGGATGAGGGGACACTTGTATTAGTTGTAGGTACACAGCACTGTACTTAATGCACTTCTGTCTCTTTACAGACTAAGACAAGCGTAACATGAATTGAACGACAACCAAGATAAATGTGTCATTATCACGCACCCCCATTTAGGAAACAATGGTATAAAGAAAATAAAATTGCATGGATGAATTGATGCCATCGAAGGAAATTCTACAAAAGTGAATCCCATCTGAAGGAGGTTTTCTTAAAATTGTTTTGTGGAAATGCAGGGGTGCGCGATCGCACTTTAAAAGGTGTAAAACGGCATTTTGGGACATGGAAATGTAAGTGTCCCAATTACAAGGAAAAGATTATAAAATACCTCGAAAGAATAGAATAGAATGACATTACTTTCTAAGGGTGTCCCGAGTACAAACAAAATGTTGTTTAGGGGGTGCGCGGCTTGGAAAGGGTTCAACATTATCGCTTATCGTTCTTGGATGTAGGAACGAAAAAAAAATTCCGAATGAAAATTAAGCTGTGAACAAATGAGACGACGCGTTGGTCCGGGGTACAAAGAAGGTCTTCATTTTTTTAAGGGTGTGCAGCAAACAAACTGTTGGATATTATTTATTTATTTAATTAATTTCTTAAAGCACAGCGAATCAAAGGCTTTGACTGTAATCGACAAGAGATTGTTTTTGTAAGAGGTGCGAGGTGCTACTTGGGTGTTCTCGGGGTACACGGCATGCAAAAAAAAGTTTAGAGTTTGCAATAAAAGTAAGAAAAGAAAACAAGATCATCAAGAGTTGTTCGTTTTCCCACAAGTGCACCACCAAACGCGCCGAGAGATCCTCCTTGGACAACCCTCGAATCTCAACAACTTGACTGCCGCCGTTTTGTTTTTTTTTGGCCTCTTTTACGCCGCCAAACCACCGTATCCATCAAGTTTTTAATAGTCTGAGGGTACACCGTCTGAATTGGGTCTCTGGCCTTTGACACCATCCTCATCATCGCCCTCTTCCCACGACGCACCCACTCTTGCCGGCCTCTGTAAACAATGTCATCCATCAAAAAAAACGGAAGCTCGCACTTTCAGCCGGGTTGTTCGTCTTGTGGCAATAGTCAACACACTGCAGTTAGGTGCTGCCGAACGGGAGACGGGAGGGGGGGTGCGTTGGGGGGTGTGCAGGAGGACGCAACAAAAATAATACTTAAAATCAAAATAAAACTTCAGACTCTCACTTTTTTGGACAGCGTCCTTTTTAGGGATCATTCGGGAGAACACCCTTTTTTTTTTTTTTTTACTGCGCACCCCTAAAAAAACATTTTGTATATTCTCACATCCACTGCCCAAGTAATACAAAGAGTAACTCTAGTACCACCTAAACTTCTGATTTAGAACACATTTTTGGATCTTATTTTTTATTTTTTTGGGGAAGCTCGCCATGTCAAACACACCTGAAAAACAAGGAAAATATCCTCGCACCCCATTACATTCTCCCCTGTTCAAGGATTCAGTCACCAGGGGCATAATTGGTCGGTTGCCTCCTTCTGTTACATACAAGAATAAAAATTCCATCTCATGAAAGACATGATACGTTTTATAATTTAACGACTATTCTGAAATTAGAAAATAACGGCGCACCCCCTTTGGATAAAAGCATTTAAACGGCGGTTAAACGGAGCGGAAAAGCCGCATAATCCCGTCATTAATTAGCATGGACTAGAAAACATGCGGAATATCCGTCAGGGTACACATGACGGATGCGCATATTTCCAGCGCGGACGACGGAGAATCCAATACGCTGAGGGCGATCAATGGCCGAGCAGATGAGGAGCGATAATGACTCCATCTCGAGATGGCGTGAACCCCGAGGCCCCGCGTCAGGCCGTAAAATTAAAATAACATGGCCCGTGCGCATAACATGTGGACGTCATTAGGTCATGACCGTTTGCAATTGCCATTACGAGACCAGGTTAGGAAAAATAAAAGAAAATATAAATCCCCGTCATCGTTCGTATGAAGAAAAAGCAGAGACGCACTGACACCAAGTCGGAAATAAATCATCTTTAAAAGTGACATTAAAACAACAAAAAAATCTAATTATGTCTAATTTATGACAAGCAGGAAAATAGAATTTCACTAATGATTCGAGGTGTGCATCGCTCCAAAATGGACGATTCAACACGTTTCTTGCGATTCAGGGAAGGAACGGCTTCTTTGTTCGTTTTTTGTTTATTTCGAGGCCGAGATGTAGTTCGTAGGCACTGAAGTGGACTTTGCAAGTGCTTTCCTCCCATTTCCTCACAAGTAAGTGCTACCTGCTTCCAAGCCAGGACGATGTTACTGCCTTTTTGAAAAATATGTAAATCCACAACATAATCCCGTTATTGCCCAAAACTGTGCGGTGGCCATTTGCATGTGATGCCAACCGGCCGAGAAAGGCTTCTCGTTACCGCCGGTTTCATCAGACCCGACAACATGGATGCTTTGAAGGGATACAATCTTGTTTGTTTAATTTATTGGCGCGCGGCTGGCGCAATGGCCGCGACCATCTTCTCTCTGCCCAAAGTTGCTAAAACGCCTCG